>NC_087216.1:25724681-25822181 GCF_015104395.2 Macrobrachium nipponense | reverse complement strand
GCACTTGAATATTAATTTAGTTTCCCATACATGGTTTTACTATTTAAATTTTCTTTTAGAGAAGTTAAACAACGTTTTCTATTAAAAGTTTCCAATTATTATGGTAAACTATTTTAAATATTGAGGTGGTGACTACTACCACGATACCACTTCCACTGTCAATATTAATGCTTCTACTACCACCATAAACACTATTAGTAGTAATTGTAGTGGTAAAAGTGGTGCGAATATTGCTATTCACTCCATTTGTGGAGGTTCAATACGGATGCTAAACAAGAATTAAATGAAACAAATGGTGAAAGAGTTGTAGGGAAGGAGATAGAAAGTTTAATAAGATTCGAATACTTAATGCTTTAAAATCTGTAATAAATAAATAAATGAAAATATTAATAAATAGACATAAAAGAAGTCTAATTCGATCCCTGACATCAAAATCTGAATCGGTTTCGATCCTAAGAAATGAAAATACAAATAAATAAATAAAATAAATAAAATAAATAAATAAATAAATAAATAAATAAATAATAAATAAATAAATAATAAATAAATAAATAAATAAATAAATAAATAAATAAATGGTATACACATCATTAAGACCTAGTTTATCAAAATTGATGTAACTTCTATGGACCTAAAGAATAAGCTGTTAATATAGATGCAGCTTGGTGAGTTTTTCTCCACTATTGAATAATATTTGTTTTATGATATTTTATCTTTTTTTCGAGAAGATTTTAAACTAATCAACAAACAATGGGCACACTATGTAGATCATTATACCTGTTGTGCATAATATATATATATATATATATATATATATATATATATATATATATATATATATATATATATGTGTGATTATAATCACTTTAGCACGTGATTCATTTATCACACATATCCACAGGTGAAAAATAAGAGACAGGGTGTAGGTCCTGACCGGTTTCGGCTTTATTTTCAAGCCATTGACAAAGGCTTGAAAATAAAGCCGAAACCGGTCAGGACCTACACCCTGTCTCTTATTTTTCACCCTGTGGATATATATATATATATATATATATATATATATATATATAATATATATATATATATATATATATAGCGAATACCACAGGAAAATGATAGTCAGAAATCCAAGCGCTTTCGTCTTTATTCAGACATCGTCAAGTAGCTCCTTGACGATGTCTGAATAAAGACGAAAGCGCTTGGATTTCTGACTATCATCTTCCCGTGGTATTCGCTTATTTTATGAAGTCACGTGCATCTACTGTGATTTTTTAAGCATATATATATATATATATATATATATATGAATGTATTCATTTAAATGATTAGAGCATTCGTTACTTCAACAGGCATGCATAACACGAGAGAGAGAGAGAGAGAGAGAGAGAGAGAGAGAGAGAGAGAGAGAGAGAGAGAGTTCCTCGTGCTTTGTCATCCTTAACCTACCACTACCCCTTCCCCTCTCCCTCTCCCTCTCAAATCCCTTTCTCCCTACCTCCTCCCTCCCCACTTCCTCCCTCCCCACCTCCTCCTGCGATCACTACCTCCTCACGCTCACCACCAACAAACAAATATTTAAAAAAAAAAAAAAAAACCACTCGAGGTCATTATCTGTGAGGTGAATAAAAAAAAAAATGCCGTGACAGGGAATCGTTTAAAGGTCTTAAAAAAACATCAGCACATTGCAATTACATTTATGCATACTTTGTCCCTGAAGACAGTCCACGTTGCATAGACTAATACTGATTATCGTGGTTGGTGATGTAACCAGCTAGCCCTTAATTCTTTATACGTATACACATCCTCCACCCACCTTCCTGTATTACATAAAGTCATGCACGAAGAGTGAATACATAATGTATTAATGTATTCCTGTTAATGTATATGGTTTTGTGCGTTAATTTACTTGAATAGGAATATTATTGGCCACCATCAACCCTAGGCCTTTGATGTCGCTATCAGTTCATTATAAGTAAATTTTTTTTTATATATGTGCATGCAACTGAAATGTATTACATAAACTATACATAAAATAAGAATACACTATGTATTCATGTGTTCATTTTTCATGTATGGTTTTACGTTACCTGATTTGAATGTGCGATATTTTTTTTGGCCACTAAACACCATAGGCCTAGGCTAATGTTTTGAAATCTTAGAGCTGGTTAATTTTTCAAGGTTTATCTATTTCTGTTATCACTTAATTGTGTTTCTAAGTTATTATGTATCTGTACAATGTCAACTTCTGCTTTGTTATTTTTTATGTGTAACTGTAATACGGAATTGTATTTCCTGATTTATTATCTAAACTTTCTAGTGGCCATCTTAGGTGCTTTATTCTTTGTTACGTCAAGTATAGACTTTCTATAAACGCTAGGTCTAATATGCAGCTTCTGCCGTGTTCCCTAAGAATTAATGAACATACGGAAAAATGATTCACGAAACATCAAACGTATATTCAGCATTCATTGACATTTAATCTGCTCGTGCAGGGTATGGTTTGGCATTCACGTTGAGTTAATGAGTTAATGCATTTCTGGTATCGAACAGGATATGCAACCTACTCCATATTGCGTCTAATCTTATAGGCCTATGTCTGGCTATCCATGGATAAAACTTATACTCAGTTAGAATGACTAACTGAACATACGAAGGATAAAAGATTATTGTTCTAGCAAAGTTCTATCTTTATTATGGCAAGAAAAGCCGTATTTTTATTTATTCTATAACGTCTGCATAACACGGAAAAAAAATTACATTACCTGGCTACCCTACCCGGAAATCCAGTGTACAGTGTTATAACCACGAGGCAATTACTATTTTCATCTTTACTCTTAAGTTATACCAGAACATTTACTCCCCCAATGGGTTACAACGACGCCAGAGAGGCAATTGAGTGAGTGAATGAGGAACAATGGAGCCTATATAACGTACTAGAGTACGTTAAATACTTGCAAATATATTAAAAATTGACGACAATAGTAGCATTTGGCAACGATCATCAATGGCGCCAACGATAAGTGGCGGAAGTATTGACATGCACTGGTCGATGATGTCTTCCAGTCAATATAGACTCGGTTATTTCTAACAAAAAAAAAACTGTTTTACGATCCTTAGTGGTTTATTTTTCTATTCATGAAAATAAGGTTTAACGACATATTTCCTTTTTTTAACATGGCATGAAGGCATATGTTTGACTGATTACAAATTCTCCCGTGACCTAAAGTAGACAGGGATTGCTATTCTCAGTTTGCAAATCACACACACACACACACACACACACACACACACACAGATTACATCCACTCCTTAACATCTGAAATTTGAATTCGCTGTCTTTGTAATTGTAATAATAATAATAATAATAATAATAATAATAATAATAAATAAAATATAATAATAATAATCACATAGTAAGCGAATGCCCGGCACTTGCACAGAACCAGTACAAAAAGAGGCATGATTCAGTGGCAAAAGCCCTCCACTGGAGCCTGTGCAAGAAACATCAGCTACCTTGCAGTAATAAGTGGTACGAGCACCAACCTGAGGGAGTGATAGAAAACGATCAGGCAAAGATCCTCTGGGATTATGGTATCAGAACGGATAGGGTGATACGTGCAAACAGACCAGACGTGACGTTGATTGACAAAGTCAAGAAGAAAGTATCACTCATTGATGTCGCAATACCATGGGACACCAGAGTTGAAGAGAAAGAGAGAGGGAAAAAAATGGATAAGTATCAAGATCTGAAATAGAAATAAGAAGGATATGGGATATGCCAGTGGAAATCGTACCCATAATCATAGGAGCACTAGGCACGATCCCAAGATCCCTGAAAAGGAATCTAGAAAAACTAGAGGCTGAAGTAGCTCCAGGACTCATGCAGAAGAGTGTGATCCTGGAAACGGCACACATAGTAAGAAAAGTGATGGACTCCTAAGGAGGCAGGGATGCACCCGGAACCCCACACTATAAATACCACCCAGTCGAATTGGAGGACTGTGATAGAGCAACATATATATATATATAATAATAATAATAATAATTATATTATTATTATTATATTATTATTATTATTATTAATTATTATTATTAGTATAATTGATGGCCATGATTTTGCTGTTAGACTATTACCAATCTATTTATCTGCATAACTTACTTTAGTTTAAAATTCATTTTAAAAAAAGCATTAGAATTAAGCATTTACATTGTAAAAACATAATAAGCCTAATTTTTCAAATCATTAAAAAAGGGGGTTATTAAGAGGAAGCACTTGTATCATACGTACATAGGCCTAATTTAATCAGAATCACAACATTCTTTATGACCCTGTTGCAAGCATTAGGCCTAATATACATAGCTACTACCAAAACTGAGATAATTTAAATAAAGTTTAACTGTTAGTAGGTTGGTATCCACGGCCGCCTTATAGAAAATCATACATTTAGTATTAATATTTTAGTCTCAATATAAAAGTAACTGCTTCCTCTGTTGCAGAGATGCACATAAGTGACTTGGAAACTAGAACGAACCAGTGAAGTGGGTGACGAGGAGTTACCAGCTAGGGCGTGACACATGTCTCGTAATTTTCCAAGTGGTATTTGAATACAGGAAAGCTGCAATAATTAAAAAATCAATTTATCCGGATCAATCTGAATTACTTATACTTATTTTGTGCCTAAAATCTGTTACCCCAGATTTATCTGGGGTAACAGAATTATTCCAATATATCAAGGAATTCTCAGTCATCATTCAACATACTGTATAATAGTTTAGACTTAAACGGTTTGACACAAATTGAATAAATTTATCTGAGTAAACTTAATTAAATTTAGTCTGTGTCGGAAGCTAAATTAGATTCATGTGGGTTAACAGAATTATTCCCCCAAAAAACGACGTTGTCATACAACTGTAATACAATAATTCAGGCTTATAATAGACAGTTTGACAGTTTAAACAATCAGTCTATTTGGAGAAAACTGAATCAATTCGGCTTCATTTATGTCGTAAAATAAATAAGAATAGTCTGGGTTAATCAGTTGTTATTGAAAAAATATACAAAATCATAAAAATGACGACATTGTCATAGGTTAGGATTAGTTTGACACTTCTTGTGCGAAATGTAATTTACCTTTACTCTGAGCACCTTATGTAGTAAAGCCTTTTCCGCGTCGATGCTCTTTTGTCTTTTGTTGTGAACTTCCGAGGAATTGCCTGCGATGCAGAGTGCGAAACTGCTTCGTTTTCTACGACAATTTTGGAAACATTTAATAATATTTAATCATATTTGGCAGTTTACAGCTTGTTTTGGGATTAATTAGTCATTTATAATAATTAAAAATGATCTTTTATATCATTATATATAAAATATTGAGTTTCTAAACGGGATCATGCATGAAAATTACGATTTAAGGAGTAGTTGAAAGAAGCGTTTGTTCTGAATCTTTGGTGTATCGATCTATTCAAATATGCCTGTTATGGGCATATTTGAATAGATTGAATATCTATTATTGAATATATATCAGCAAAGGACGCAAATATATAGAAATATTTAATAAAGAACCCACCTATTTGTTTACGGTTACTTGCGCCTATTGCTCAGTTAAAGATTCGTTGGAACGAGTGTTTGATATGAATTCATTGTTTATCAAAGAATATTTACTCATTTTAATGCTAAATCTTAATATTTTAAGTCTCCATAATTGAATATATAATAAGATGATGCAAATTTATTAAGATATTTAATAATATTGAATAAAACAAAAACTATTTCTTTTATGTTACTTGCGTCTGTTGCTCAGCGTTTGATCTGAATTCCTCTTATATCGAAGATTATTCGTTTAATCTAAATTCATTTTATGATGATATTTGATTAGATTAAGTATCCACAATTGTATATATATCATCAAATGACGTAAACATATATAAAATATATTATAAAATATTTCATTAAAACCCATTTGTTTACGGTTACCTTCGTCTATTGCGAAAGTCACCTCGTCTATACCGTTGTTGACAAATGTCAGATGATCCCCTCCAATGTCCGTTTGTCATTTAGGTGAGTTATTCCTCGCTATTCCTCGCCTTGAACGTCTTAAACAACCTCTCGCTAACATGCATCAATGTCTGCTTGATAACTTACGCACGTTTTGTCGCTAATATTCGTGACATCTTCCTTGAAATAAGGGAAAAATGTCCCCCCTTCTCTAAGTGGTTTTACGGTAGGCCTACTCAGGCAAGACTTGAAAATAACACTTTGACGTTAATTTTTTTTTATCAGTTCGAGCATATGTTTTAATGTTGCCGGTTTAGGACCCGGAAGTATATTTTTTGTATTTTTGTGGATGTTTTCGGTTAATTCAACAGCTGTTTTCTTCGATCGGTTGATCGATATGGTTTATATTTTGCAGGGAGCAAGCATAAGAGATTAACCAGTGTTGCCTAGTAAGTAGGCGAGACCGTAGGCATACTAGAATGTCGCGTAGTATTTATTGATTTTTTAGGTATTTTCCACTGTAAATTAATTTTTATGAAGAATATTTTACCATCATTAACAGATTTTATTACATCCACCTCTATCTTTTGGCTGGTTGAAGCTTCATAGGCCTGCTAGAATGTCCGTCGTATTTATTGATTCTTTACCCCAAATTAATTCTTATTAAGGATACCTGTTTTACCACAATAAACAGATTTCATTACATTTATCTTATACCCAAGTAGGGTAAAACACCGCATGGCACAGGGGTGGACCATGTACGATCAATGTGTACCACCCCAAAAAAAGTACATTATAAGGCGTCCTGACACCGGAGATGGTGAGAAACGGAGCTAAAGACCTCTACTCTCCTTTCGAAGTATTTCTCCAAAGATAGAAATTAAGGCCAAATTTTAAGATTTAAACAGAGGGTAGTGAAAAAAGTGTGTACACGGCAGTCCAAATCTCACCAAAACGCTTTCAACATTTTTACTTACAACTCGAAATATTTAGAAGATTGACGCCATCTCGATGTTTACGGAGTCGCTTGTGTCAATAAACTTCCCATTTCCTGTGATAAATCCGCACACCACTTGTACCCACAGACACTGGGGCACTTTCATCACAACAATCGGAACACGGAAACTTACCACGATGTTTGTTATTAACAACTGTTTTGGTAGAAGACGACGACGTAGCGTGCACTTGGATAGTTTTTTAAATAAATAGTAAAATCAGTATTTTATATATTTATGATGATTAATTTGAAAATATTCGTTATTGAAAAAGTAACTCGATTCTGACTCAAATTTAAGTAATTATTTTTTGGAATTAGAACGTTCGTTTAAGTCCTGTATTATGACATCACGACATCTTGGCTTTCGGACCTATTGTAAATAATTGCTTTACTCAACTTTCTTGCAGAACAGTTTACCAGTTATTCATGCAGATTATCAGCTATTCATGTAATTGTTATAATCGTAATGCGCATTATATTCTTATTATTTACTTTTTGGATATATGAAGATGTTTTACTGCCGGATTATCGCCGTAGTGTGACGCAATCGTTTTCGGTCCCTGGGCCTCTGTTTTCGCACCATAGAAATTATGGTGGGCCGAATTTTGTAATGACCAGAAAGTCGTTTTTTTTATAAAAGAGGAAAGTTAGCATTGAGGGGCATATGTTTTGATTGAGAAAAATACAAATTTATTCAATAGCTAGCTTGTAAAAAATACTTGATTACAAAAAACTTGATTGACAACTAAGCAGCATACCTAGTATGGGTTTCAGCGACAGTGCAAGCACGTTTTTGGGCAATACCTATTCCTGTAATGAACACTCGTATCAGAACGAGATTTTGATATAGTGCATTACACCCAGTGCCGTAATTTATAAGGGTATCGTGAATCACTAATCGTAAAGAATAACGACACTTGTATCAAGAGACAAAAACTCCATTATGCAGAAATGGATACGAACACGCGTAAAAAGCTCCACCTACCCTCTCCCCTCCCTCCACTGCCACCCCTTTCCTTCTTCCTTCCTTCGCCTTCCTTTCTCTCTCTCTCTCTCTCTCTCTCTCTCTCTCTCTCTCTCTCTCTCTCTCTCTCTCTCTCTCGCCATTCGGTATGTGTTCACCCTCCAAAACTGGGTTTCAAGACTTACACAAAATGGGTGGAAATTGGTGAAATTAGGCTATGTATGGAAAAGTCTATATACATAAATATTAAAGCAATTTTATCATTAATGTTATTTACTATGACAACTAGAATTCATGGAAACAGTTTATAAAGATGAATCGACGTATGTGTGAAGCCTCCACTAATGTGGCAACGATGATTTTGCCATTCTTAGCATGCAAACATTAAAGGTTACATTTATTTCTGGCTTACAGTTATTAAAGAAATTCAAAATACTAATATAGACTTAAATCAATGAAAAGTGCTAGCAAAAACAAAAAAGCAAAAAAATATATATAATCCACTTATCCGTAGTCATTCCTCTATTGTTTTTGGCAGCCAGATGTACGAAAAGGTTAGAAACATTGGATTGTATCTACTTTAGAAATATCTGTAATTTTTCGGGGTAATTTGGTTGCAAAAAAGGGATAATATACATGAATTTAATTAAAATTTTTAAATAACAAAGTAAAGTTGAACTAAATAATGAGTAAAGTAAACAATTTAGGGAATAAAACTTTGCAGTTTCGTCGTCTGCTGTTTGTAACTGTGTGTGTGACACGCGCGCTTAGGAACCAGGAGCAGCAACTTGTTTAAAGTGCAATGTGGAGTGAATTGAGACCAAAATGTGTATAATAACAATCAAATAAGCACTGTGGAGTTTCAGTTGTGATGGCAGTAAGGATAAAAACCACCGATTACAAGGTAAAAATGAATTCAGTTCAAACCATGACCCCGGGAATAAAAAGTTTCATACTTTCAGTAATATAGGCAACAAAATGTTTTATTGTGCTGATTACAACTGCAATCTTGAGTAAGATCAATAAACATTACATATATATACTAACATTGTTCAAATTAGTGCTGGGAAGGCTGGGAAAGATGGTGGGCTGATCAACTGATTCAGAACCTGTACATCCACACGGTAGCCGCCATATTGGATTTCAAAACTGCCTTGAAAACATATTTTACGAAGAGCGTCACATGCTTATTTTAGTTCATATGGGGCTTTCATATATCACATTATGTTGACAAAACTTCAATCTTTTGAATAGTATGCTTGGAGTTGTAATTGTATTCTTGTTTCACCATTTGAATATCGAGTGAATAAGACCTGTCCACCGTGATAAGGGTTGGTAGTCGCTGGTGTTTCCCCCTATATTCATAGTTTGGCTGGTTGGAGCTTCGTAGGCTGGGTCATATGCCTGCTAGAATGTTGCATCGCATTTATTGATTTTTAATCTAAATTCTTATTTATGATCTTTGATAAACATAGAGATTTTATCACATTTATCTTATAGGTATTCATATTTTGGCTGGTTGGAGCTTCGTAGGCTGGGTCATAGGCCTGTTAGAATGTTGTGTCGTATTTATTGATTTTTTACCCTAGATCTACCATTAATTCTTATTTAGAATATTTTACCCTCATAAACAGATTTTATGACATTTATAGAATATTTTACCATCATAAACAGATTTTATGACATTTATCATAATTTTTGGCTGGTTGGAGCTTCGTAGGTTGGGTCATAGGCCTTCTAGAATGTCCATCGTATTTATCGATTTTTTAACCCAAATTAATTCTTATTTCAGTTATTTTCCCATCATAAATAGCATCTATGATATTTATCTTATGTTTTGGCTTGTTGGAGGTTCGTAGGCTGGGTCATAGGCCTATCTGAATGTTGTCATACATATACTGTTATAGCCGTATTCATTTTTTATTTACTCTATTTTACTGTCATAATTTGTTTTATTACGGTTTTATATTAAGCATCATTGGCGTTGGTCCATAGGCGAGGCTAGGCTACTACTAGAATGTCTTGAAATGCATATTACTAGGGTAAACAACCGCATGGACTGGCCAACTCACGACTACCGCGGCTAGGCCACCCTCCGATAAACACGTCCTGACACTGGAGATGGTGGTAAATCTAAAGGAGAGCTCCGTCTCTTGTCTGCAGAAGAAAATATATTTTTCCGCTGTATTTTTTATAGATTATGCTTAAACTGATCATTAATATTGGTGGCATCAAGCAATTACACCCTTCTTCCCATCTCAACAATCTTGGGGGGACCCCAGTGGGGGGGGGCGGAACCGGGGTTTTTGGGGTTGGGGGGAGCAACGAGAAAAATGGATTTTCCAAGGGCACTACCTAACCAAAATAAAACCACCTGAACCTAAACCATAGAGCACCGCACCCCGTACCTAGGCCCTAGCGGGGGTGGGTCCCCGAACCCCCCCCTTAGGGCCACTACCTTCCCTCCAAGCCACCACTTCATGAAAAAAACCCAAAATTGCCGAAAAAAAAACAAAAAAAATTTTTTTGAGGCGGCATTAGGCCAAACTGAGAGACAATAACTCCAGCATATGTCACACGATAATCAAAAATAGTATATATATAGGAAATAGCTTACCTTACGTTAGGGTTTCTTTATCGCACAGAAAGAAAACTGTTTTTGTTCAAGTTCAAGAACGGCCACTTTTCCTTCCTTACAAGATCTGGCAAAGTGTTGTTCACTCTTGATTAAACCGTTGATTTTGGGCAAAAGTTACGAGCCTTTCTTATGTATGGCCCATAATAATAGTTTGTAGGCAAACCTTTATAACTTCACGTTAGCAAATTTTCACACACTGTGGGGGAAACTTTCCATGGGGAACCAAAAATCGGAGCTTGTAGACGGGACGTCGCTTGACTAAATTCACTCATGGCGCTAGTGCAAGTAACACTTGAATTTTTTTTCGGAGAAAATAGGTGTCATTTGCCGAAAAAATTTGTAACGACTTGGTGTAAACATTAAATATTGGTCAATTGGCCTGAAAACAACTGTGCTTTCTTTTGTTTCAGAGAAAAATTTAAAACGTGCTTATTTAACGATTGGATATAGGTATCGTCTATTAATGATGTCACTTTTTTGGGGGTTGGAGTTTTTTTGCGAGATTGTCATTCGGAAGGTGTGGTTTCCCCATGACATTTGGAGACTGCGACAGCACACAAAAAAAACGAAGAAACAGGAGCGTCATTAAAATAGGTGATACGAACAGAAGACAAACAACATGAAGGACCTTTGTTTTTGTTCTGTTGGTACCAAATAGTTCAAGTTTGTGTTTTCTAGGAACCCAGATAGGGGACTTACCGCCACTAATTTGGTCCGTCTTCCTTAGAAACATATTCTAGATCTTCTCCTTTCAAGGCTATAAAACACAATTAATACTAAAAAATCGGGCCGGGAGCACTTATTAAGATTTAACGGAGCTGGTTCAATCAAGTCACGAGTTCGTTGGTGGTGAGAGAAGGAACTTCAAGACCATCTACTCTCCTTTTGTTTGAAGTTAGGTGATTTTCTCCAAAGTTAAGAAAAAATTAAGGCCAATTTTAAATTTTATTTAAATTTAAAAGCGGGGTAATGAAAAGGGTGGCCAACGCAGTGCCCACAACCCCAAAACACTTTCGAAGTTTATACTTACGATTAAAAAAGTTTAGAAGTTGACGCCATCTCGATGTTTGTGGAGTCGCTTGTGTCAACAAACTTCCCATTTCCTGTGCTAAATCCGCACACCACTTGTACCCATAGGCGCTGGGGCACTTTCATCACTACAATCGTAACCCCGACATCTTACCAGCAGTTACTCGTACATATTCAAGGGGACTACGGCATTCTTTGCGGTGTTATGCACTCTTCAATTGTTTATCAGTGTTGTCAATTGGTATGTGTTTACCCTCCAAACTGGGTACAAGACTTACACAAAACTGGGGAAATAAGTGAAATTAGAGTACAGTATCTATTTGTAGTTTATATACATATTACAGCAATTTTATCATTACTGCATTACTATGACAACTAGAATTCAAGGAAACAGTTTGTAAATGCATCGGCGTATATGTGAAGCTCCACTAGATTGGCAGCGATGAGTCTTTTTGTCGGCATCTGCTCGAACTTCAGAAATACATATCTGTAATTTTTCGGGGGTTAATTTGGTTGCAAAAAAGAGATAATAGACATGAATTAAATAAACATTTTGAAGTAAAGTTAAACTAAATAATGAGTAAAGTAAACAATAAAGGGAATAAAGCTTTTTCACCTCATAAAGAGTGTCGTTGTCTGCAGCTTGCAACTGTGTTTGCAGAGTGAGTGGTTAGGAACCAGGAACAGCTATGTGGTTCAAGTGCAATGTGGAGTGAATTAAGACCAAAATGTGTATAATTACAATCAAATAAGCACTGTGGAGTTTCAGTTGTAATGGCAGTAAGGATAAAATAACGATTACAAGGCAAAAATGAATTCAGTTCAAACCATGACCCCGGGAATAAAATGTTTCACTAATATAGGCAACAAAATGGTTTATTATTGTGCTGATTACAACTGCAATCTTGAGTAAGATCAATAAATGTTACATATATACGCTAACATTGTTCAAATGAGTGCTGGGAAGGCTGGGAAAGATGGATGATTGTCTGTGGTTAGACCGGCCAGCCACACGATTGCCGCCATATTGGATTTGAAAACTGCCTTGAAAACATATTTTACGAAGAGCTCACGTGCTTACTTTAGTTTGTATGAGGCTTTCATATATCACATTATGTTGACGAAACTTCAATCTTTTGAATGGTATGCTTGAAGTTGTAATTGTATTCTTGTTTCACCAATTGAATATCGAGTGAATAAGGCCTGGCCAGCGTGATGACGATGGATCGTCCGCGGTTGTTTACCCTATGGTGGCCTGAATAAATTATTTAGGTATTTAATATCATAAATATCTGATACAAGTTATTTTATTTTTTGGCCAATTGAATTTCTTAGACTGGGCCATAATCCTAGGCACGGCTAGGCTAGCTATGGTTTAGAGTCCAGGATCCATTGAATGAGTGTTTTGTGAATGGGAGGTTCTAACCCCCTTTTTTGGCCCCCTTTCCTTGTTTTAAGCTTTCATAATTTTTGTTAAGAAAATTTAAAAAGGAAGAACATAAAAATTATGAAAGGAAGCAATTCATGCAGTGATGTACCTGTATATATACGGTTAATCCATTATGTTGATATTCTGATGCCATATATTAGATGGTACAGATACTATAGGGGTTTGGCCTCTGATACATATACCTCCACTTAACATTTTCTCATGCGCAGCAGTGATTCAACATAATTTTTAGCCTGCTCTACACATGCACATTAATCTTTCCTTTCAGTCCTTTCAGTTTAAGATATTTATGCAAAATACTTCACATTTCAAAAGGTAATGTAGAAAAAAAATTGTCAATATGTAAATAAGTGTAATAAATCAAGGTTTTTCTATTAGTGTCATTCCATATATGTTACAATGAAGATTTTATCCCTTGCCATTTGACTTCATGCCTTCTCTGTATACCCATCACGTAGGGGGTGATAGTGCCATCAGTGCACTTCACGTGATGCACTGTAGGCTTTGCTTAAGGTTCTTTGCAGCATCCATTTAGCCCTTAGCTGCTACCCCTTTCATTCCTTTTACTGTACCTCCATTCATATGTTCTTTCTACCATCTCGCTATCCACCCTCTCGTGACAATCATATAGTGCAGCTGCTAGGTTTTCCTCCTGTTATACACCTTTCAAACCTCTCTTGCCGTTTCCCTTTCAGCGCCGAATGATCTCCTATGTCCCATTCTTTCTATTCACAGAAAAGAAATATGGAAGATTGTTCCAGCTTAAGGTCAAGTGATTCTGCTGGGACTAGCGAGGAGTATGAGATCATTGACTCTCAGTTGACTCAAGATTCAGAACCCCAGTTGAACATTGCCAATAACGGCAACATGGAGGATCTTCAGCAAGAGCTTACTGAGGTTTGTGTTGGCGTATGTCAGGTGGAAATTGCATGGAAAGTAGATGAAAGTGGTGTGTGTGTGTGTGTGTGTGTGTGTGTGTGTGTGTGTGTGTGTGGTATTGCAAGGCCACACACTGATGTGTTTTAGGAATCATACAGGTTTTATGACAGAAGCTCTTTTATCAAATAAGTACGTCTTGATTAGTAAGTATGATGATGTATGATTCTTGTAATATATATATAAAAGGGTACAGTAAACTTTAACTACTGTATGGATTGCTTAAAATCTAAAGAAGAATTCATACTGCTTTTCCATGTCTGGTAATGATAGCATTTTAGTCAGATATGTTGGAAAAAAAAGCTATATATATATATATATATATATATATAATATATATATATATATATATATATATATATATATATATAGATATATATATATCGTATATATATATATAGTATATATATATATGTATATGTATATATATATATGTATATATATATAGTTTGATACAATATTTTTTAGCATTGGGTGGTGCTGTAAGATTAGCTATACAATATATGTGTATTGTGTGGTTGCTGATTAGCTAGTATTTTTTATTT
Organism: Macrobrachium nipponense; assembly: GCF_015104395.2. Classification (NCBI taxonomy): domain Eukaryota; kingdom Metazoa; phylum Arthropoda; class Malacostraca; order Decapoda; family Palaemonidae; genus Macrobrachium; species Macrobrachium nipponense. Next base: position 25,807,627 of record NC_087216.1, on the reverse strand, counting down.
GACTAGTCCCGTCTGTTGTGCTATGTTGTATAATGAGAGTCATGTTTATTTTGATATGTGCAGGCATATATTAGAGCTTTCCTTTTGAAAGCACTTAGATGTGCAATGTTTTATTTTGCTGACAATTTTTTTATAGTGTTTTTCACCATTACTTTCTCTTTAGGTAATGAAGGAGAAAACTTCAGAAAACTCATCTCCAAGTGGAACAGAAAACAAAGTTCCTCCCACACAGAAAGAGGAAAAATCCTCTAACCAATCTGTGATAGTTGAAAAACCGACTACGGTAACGTCAGGTGACGATGGGTCCTTAAAACCTGAGGAAAAGTCAGTGAAGGAGCCAGATCCTGTCAGTTATCCCCGCATGTCTGCGACTGACGACTGTAATTGTAAGTCTCCAGCTTTTTTATGGTCGTAATAGTTATGGGTTCTGCTAGTTACAGTCTCTAAATCTTCATGAGCACAGTAACTGTATCGTACTATAGTTGAATTTGAATGATGTACATGCAATTTCCTAGTATTTGTTGTAAGTTGCAACTTGATATATATTTATATTTCAATTCAAACTATCAGGTGTAAATTTGTTCCGATACGTAATACAAACCCCTCGGTCTTTAACAATAGGAAGTAGCTAAGCGGCAGCGGGATGGAACGGTCGTAAGCTTCGAACAATGGGGAGAACGGTAGTTAACTGCTTGTCGATCGTCGCGCGCCGCGCGATGGGAGGTAAACAAATCACTTTTGCTTTCGGCCGTGTGTGGGAAGGACGTGTTCGCCATCGCTCGCACGCTTTGTCGTTTGCTTCAATCTTGAGTATTTGTTTTCTCTTTTCTGTATATCAGGAGTGATTGTAAGTACTTTTCTCAATTCTATTATTCTTGCAATGAGTGAATTGAAGAATGGAAATATCACCGCGCCCTCCAGCCCCGCCCGTAGAGTGTGTCCCTGGGCTGAAGGGCGTAAATGTGGAGGGTTCAGGTCATTTGTTGAGGTGGACCCCCCCACGAGGTTTGTTCTCGTTGTAGGGGGCGAGAATGCTCCCGCAACGAACCATGTGTGGTTTGTATGAATTGGTCCGAGGCGCAGTGGGGGCTGTACCGAGGGCAGGAAGAGACTTAGGCCGGCCAAGAAGTCATCGGAAAGTCCAGTGACCTTTGGTGACGGACACTTCGTCTTCTTTCCTGCCTCCCGGCCAGCCCCCACGTTTCGCGCCTTCCCCTGCGGGGGGGGTAGCGGAGTCCTTTTCCTCGCTCGATCCGTCGAGTGTGGAGGAGGGCGCCCGCCCCTACCCGGACGTACAACTGTACTCGGGGTCTTCCGTCCGCTCTGGGGGGGGGGTGTTTCGCCCCCCAGGCGCGAAGAAGCCCTCCAACTAACCCGACTATTGTCTCCGCAGGTGTGCCATCAGCGAAGGACGACTTGGGACAGGTGTGGGAGTCGCTGGGACTGCAGGGGAGTGCCCAGCATCCAGGGGTTGCTCCAGCGGTTGGCGGGCGCTGGCCGTGGTCACTCATGGTCGCGGTGACCACAACTACCACACAATAACGACACCAGCGTATGAGATGCCACCACCATCTGTATATACGCCCCATATAATGTCGGTGACACCCACGGTGGCTATACAAAAACCAGTTGCTGCCGTACCAAGGGAGGACGGTGCCACCACCACCTGGATTTTTTTTTCCTTTGCCGACCCCGGACTTCGCCTGCCCAAAGAGTACCCCCTGGACCTGCCGCCAGTGCCACGGATGTCGGTAACTGCAGACAGGACGACCTTGGCTCTCCCGTGGTACCTGCCGTGCCTGCCGTACCTGCTGCTGTTCCAGCTACTCTTTCTATTTCAGATCGGCCTGCACTTTCCCTTTCAGATGTTCCTGCCGCCGGACCTGTTCCTGTCGTTCCTGCTGCTGGTGTTGCTGTCAGGCTCAGGTCTTTCCGGACAGGTGCAGTCGGGCCCTGTTGCTTCGGCAACTGCCCCGGCTCCCTCCTGGATGGAAGACCTGACGTCTGTTCTGCGGAGCCTGGCGAAGAAGAAGAGGAAGAGAAGAAGGTGTCGTCGTCGTCTTCATCGTCTTCTTCGTCGTCTGCTGCCTCTCCTTCCCCTTCGACTTCTGAGGCTAAACAGCCGAAGAAGAAGAAGGCTGCCTCCTCCCCCCCCTAAGAAGACTCCTTCGGGATCTTCTAAGGGCCCGACTCGCTCAGGCGAGTTGGGGAGCTCTTCTGCTGGTCCTCCTGTTCCTTCGGGGAACGGGGCCCGTCGCTTCTTCTGCAAAGAGGAAGTCGACGGGGACCAGAGGTGCACCAGGCCTCGGCTGGTGCGTCCTCACCTGGTGCTAGCGGTTCTGCGCTAAACCAGGTTCCGTCTCGGCCGCTTCTCGTTCGCGAGAAGCACAGAGTGGACGCTCTTCCAAAGAGGACCGTCCAGCCAAAGTTTTGACGCCCGAGCTTGCTCGCCGTCAAGACAGCGGCGCGGAGCAGAAGAACTGGCGAGAGTCGTGCACGCGACTCTCGCCAGCCAGTGGACGCTCTCGCAGCGATCAAACTGGCTGCTCGGGCTGACGTGACGGTCGCTGACCGGCCACGGGTTGAGGCGAGGAAGGAGTCCCCACGGCCGCTGGTACCAGCCACGGCTGGTTACCAGCGGTTTGACGCGCCGAGAGGACGCTGGCCAGGTCTCGACGCGAAAGGGAGCCTAGCAGGTCACCCGTCCGCCGCTCCCGATGGGACCGGGCGGAGACGGTGACCAGCGGCAGCTCGCTGACGCTAGAGATCGGTTTCTTCGACGTTCTCAGCCGAGCCAATCTCCCCAGGCAGCGAGCGGCAAGGCTAGGGCCTGCTGCTCGACCGTCACCGCGGGGTTGACGGATCAGTAAAAAAACAAAAAAGCAGCCTTCCACCGCACGCTGGTCCGGCCAGCGAGCGAGGGGGGAGCGTCAGGTCTGCCTCTCCTGTACCTTCAACCTCCTCGGGCTTATACCGGGAGGAGCGAGGTACCAAGGAGCAGATCACGAGAGGTGCGCCGCTCGTGACCCAGCTATGACGCCGTGCGGCTCAGGCACGGTCTTAGGACCGACCAGAACGTACGCGCAAGTAGTTGGAGGAGACCTTCAGGGGTCTGTCCGCTGTTCCATCCTTTGGAAGGAGGAGTATCGAGGGATATGCTCTTGTTGGAGGGACTGGACGGTCCTACTCCACAAGACGCTGTAACGCCTGAGTACAGAGGAACTTCGCAGAGGTCATTAAGTTGATGCGCCTACATAATGACCTTGCGGAAGAATCGCCGCTACCACCAGCAGAGCCCACGTCCCGGCTCGAGTCATTTTGGTGGTCCCAAGAGGGAACCCAAAATGATGATGGGGTGCCACGATCGGAGCTTGCGGACTCGGTCCTGGATCAGGTGGAGGATCTCGTCTCCGGACGGGAGGACTCGCTAAAATCCGGACGGTCCTCTAAGCTGCTTCCTCCTCCTCTACAGCGGCAGAGGCGATTTTTTTACTGCCACCCCTGAAGACCCGATATTGCGAAACAGGTTTTAACCCGGAGTTAGCGAGGCTGACTCAGGGGTGTCCCTTGCAGAAGTTCCCTGTCGGAGAACTTATGGTTCTCGCAGCAGGAGGCACTTGCCCTGGAATCTACCGCTATGGCAGCATTCCAGGCAGTTTCCTGGTTGGATTTGTGGCCCTCACCAATATCCAAAGTAGCGGCCGGCTCTGGGAGTTTCTGCTCTCGAAGACGACGCTTCTTTCAGGAGACTGTGCCAGTCTGGAGGAAGAGCAATCTCTTACCTCGCCCATCAGGACTGCTAACCTGTGGGCCAAACTTGGTTCTTCGACGTAGGGACGCAGTCCTTACCCGAGGTGACCAAGGGGGCCGGGCGTGAAGCGGCACTCGGGCTACGAAATGGACCTCTTAGGAGTTCCCCAGCTCTCTTTCCAGGAGAGATGGTGGACGCTGCGGTGGAACAAAGGCGGCGCACTGACGAGAGTGATCCGCTTAGTTCCACCAGGCAGTCTCGAAGGTTTCTGGGCAACCTCGAGTACTGCGGCCAAACCAAAGAGCTTGGCTAGCGCTTCCACGGCGTCGAAGACGGTTTGCACCGTCCAAACCCCGTGCGAAGACTCCAGCTGTTTCAATTCTGCTAGAGGAGGCCGAAATCAGCCCTCTCCCAGCCCACCTTTCCCCCTTTACCCCGAGGAGGTGCTGGAAAGAAGTCGAAACGAGGAGGGAAAACGCTAGGGACGGCGTTCCCCCTCACCTGCTGCCGGAATGGGGGGGTGTGGCGAGCCATTGGGCGACTTGGCAGCGCTACGGCGCCGAGAACTGGATAGTAGATGTCCTTCGGGAGGGATATATACTACCCTCGAGTCTCGGCCCTCATCTCCAAACCGGTCCATCTACAGACCTATGTCCGGGGGGGATCATCAAAGGACAACGCTTCTTCGACAGGAGATCAAGACCATGCTGGCGAAACGAGCTGTAGAAATCGTGGAGGACCAGTCACCGGGCTTTTACAGCCGCCTTCCTAGTGGAGAAGGCATCGGGGGGCTGGTGCCCTGGTGATAGACTCTCTCCCCTGAACCGCTTCGTTCGCACGACGCGGTTCACGATGGAGTCGGCACGCTCAGTGCTCGACTCGATCAGGGGGAACGATTTCATGCTTTCGGGGTGGCCTGAAGGACGCGTATTTTCAAATACCCATCCATCAGTACCTCCAGAAAGTACCGTCCGCTTCATCTTCGACGGGACGGTGTACCAACTTCAGGGCACTTTGTTTCGGTCTCTCAACCCGCCCCACAGGTGTTCACGCGAGTGTTCACTCTGGTGTCGGCTTGGGCCCATTCGAACGGGATACGTCTTTCTGAGGTATCTCGACGATTGGCTGGTCCTGGCGAGCTCCCGCTCGCAGTTGCTACAGGACAGAGATCGACTCCTCAAGTTTTGTCGCGATCTGGGGATCGTGATAACACTACGAGAAGTCCGATCTCGAACCCAAGCAGAAGATGAAGTACCTGGGTATGCTGATAGATACGGTAGCAGGGCAAGTCTTTCCCGCAGACTTGCGTATCAGCAAATTCAGGGAGGCAGCTGGCCGGTTCCTGTCGCCTGGCGGAGGGAGGCCAGCACAGCAATGGCAAGTCGTGATCGGCCATCTGTCGTCACTCGAGAAGTTAGTCCCTCACGGGCGTCTTCACCTGCGGTCTCTCCAGTGGAGGCTAAGGGAGAGTTGGTCTCAGGCCAAGGATCCTCCTTACTTTCCCGTGGCTATCACGGACAGGTGAGGCAGGACCTAGCCTGGTGGCTCGACGACAAGAACCTCTTAAGAGGAGTGCCTATACGCACTCCCCCCCCGGAGATGCTTCTGTTCTGGCAGACTTCATCGACCGAGGGATGGGGCGCACACCTGGAGGAGTTGCTGACCTGCAGGTGTGTGGGGACCATCACGAAAAGCACCTTCACATCAATGTCCTGGAACTCAAGGCGGCGTTCAACGCTCTCCAAGAGTTTCGGGACCGCTTGGTGGGACACTCAGTGGTGTTGATGTGCGACAACACCACAGTAGTGGCATATGTCAACAAGCAGGGGGGGCTAGTGTCTCTTCCGCTCCATCAGTGACAGTGCAGGTGCACGAGTGGGCCACGGCTCACTCGATAGCGCTGTCAGCACGCTACAATTCCAGGCAAGAAGAATGTAGTAGCAGACAAGCTCAGCCTTCGGGATCAGGTGATAAGGACCGAATGGTCTCTACACCAGATGTGGCGGAAAGGCTCTTCAACCTGTGGGGGCGACCGGTCGTAGACCTGTTCGCCACACGGAACAACAGGAAAACTTCAGGTTTTCTTCTCAGCCGTGCCGGACCCATGGTCAGCTGCAGAGGACGCTCTCCAACACCCCTGGGACAACCTCTTCGCTTACGCCTTTCCTCCCTTCTGTCTGATTCGGAAAGTGATCAGTCGAGCGCTGGTCACTCCCAATCTCAGAATGATCCTGGTGGCTCCCAAACGACCTCAAGCCGTTTGGTATCCGGACCTGCTGGCTCTTCTTGCGGACGCACCGAGAGAATACCACCTGGCACAACCTTCTAGCCCAGCCACACGTAGAACGGTACCACCACGCAGTCCAGTCCCTTCAACTTCACGGCTGGCTGTATCCACCATCTCTTGCGAACGAGAGGCTTTTCTCGCAGCGCAGCAAACAGAGATGGCTGGGACACGTCAGACAGTCCTCTGCAGCTGTGTACCAGGGAAGTGGGCCGTCTTCTGTGGTTGGTGTCGTAGACGGGGTCTGTCTCCTCTCAGAGCCACTCTTCAGCAGGTGCGGATTTTCCTCCTGTTTGTTTCTTCGCCGAGAGAAAGCTCCTCTCAGTACCCACAGTTAAAGGATATAGAGCAGCACTGGCGCTCGTCCTAAAACTGAGGGGACTGGACATCTCGAATTCGTTTGAGATATTCTTGCTAATGAGGAGCTTCGAAAGGTCTTGCCCACCCAGGGAACTCAGGCCCCCTGCGTGGGATGTGACTCTCGTACTTAGGAGTTTGACTCGAAGACCTTCGAGCCACTCCGAGAGTCGTCAGACAGGGATCTGACCCTCAAGACCCTCTCTTCTTGCTGGCCCTGGCATCGGCGAAGAGAGTAGGGGAACTACATGGCCTTTGCTCATGATGTTAAACATACCAGAGGTCTGGGGATCGGTGACGCTCGATTTCGTCCCGAACTTCGTAGCTAAGACTCAGAATCCGTCGATCCCTGACGACAGGTTCGAGTCTTTCACGATCCCCTCCCTCCTGGACTTCACCGATAATGATGCGGATGAGATGCTGCTTTGCCTGCCTGAGGGCGCTACGGCGCTATCGAAGAGAACTCGACATCTCAGGCCTGAGTGTCGACGCCTCTTCGTTAGCACTGGGGTTACCAAGAAAGAAGTCTCCAAGAACACGCTTTCTTTCTGGCTACGTGAGGTGATCAGGAGAGCGTACGAAGCTGATGGTAGCGACGACATCCGTACGCTCCGACCGAGAGCCCCACGAAAGTCAGAGGTATCGGACCCTCCTTAGCGTTCCGTAAGAACTTCTCCGTGGCGCAGGTCCTGAAGGCAGGTGTCTGGGCCAACCAGACCACCATTCACGTCCTTCTACCTTCGGGATATTGCCCACAAGTCCTTGGATACTTTTTCCTTGGGACCTGTGGTGGCTGTCTCAACAGTTGTGTAAGCTTACCCAGCACCCGAGCAGGCAGAACAGCATCGATTCCTGGTATGACTGGGAGAATGCATGTGTGAATGAGAGAGTGACTGGCTTCTCTTCACCATCTTTTCTACCTCTACCATGTGGGCAGAGGGATACGGTCGTTACCTTGCTGGAAAGGAAGTCAGATGCAGGTAAGCTATTCAACAGAGCTCCATCCTATCTCTTTAACTAGAGATAGGAGTAAATATCCACCATTCTCCAACAAGGGGGAGAAGAATGGATGCCAACATGAGACAAACCCATTACTTTACATTTGCTCATGTGAAGGAAAAAAGTTCTTACAATGCTGGTACGAAGAGATACGCTTGCCTCTCTCTTAGTACTCGGCCCAGAGGTCTGACCATTGATCCTGCGGTGCACACCCCGATCAATCGGACAGAGGCTTGGACCCCTCCCTCGCTCTTACGACCAGGGAGGCATTCCAGGGATGGACGAACACCAGTCTGTTCATCAAAAGACTCAGATTCCTCCCACCAAGAATCAGTCTTCCTATTGTTAAAGGACCGAGGGTTTGTATTACGTATCGGCAACAAATGACAATTTGTCGAAAATTGCATTTTTCCTATTAACTATACAAACCTGAGGTCCTTTAACATAAAGTCCCTCCTCATGCCACCCCTCACTCTGCGTATTTTGCATGGGCCAAAAGCAAAAGTGATTTGTTTAGCCGCGCGACGATCGGACAAGCAGTTAACTACCGTTCTTCCCCACCCCTTGTTTCGAAGCTTACGAACCGTTCCAGCTGCCGCTTAGCTACTTCCTATTGTTAAAGGACCTCAGGTTGTATAGTTAGGGAAAAATGCAATTTTTCGACAAATTTCGTCATTTTCATGTTTTGTTGTCCAAACTATTGGTGGTAATTTGTCATAGTTGATCACTTCAGAGTATGTGTTGCAATTTATCATTTTTCATTTCAGCTCAAACTATTGGTCATAATTTATCATGCCTTGTTTCACTTCAAATTATCTCGTGTAATATATCATATTTCATTTCAGTTCAAACCATTGAAAGTGAGGATAGTGGTGACTATACGATTTTCAATCGTGTCATGTATTTGGGTGCGGCTTCAATCAACGCTCCCCGAAGCGAGGCAGAAATCCAAAGAAATATGGCCATCTTGAATGCACAGGCTCAAGAGCAAGCACTGGAAGTCTCGGTATCTGTGCCCTCGAATTCTGAGGGTTGTGTCATGTAAGTGACAAGCCTTGGATTTTAGTTTTGATTAAATTACTGAATTGAAGTTTCTATAAAAGAAGGCATTTTATGAATCTTCATGTTTTTTACAGAATCTACGATGCTGCCACTGGTACGGAGATGGCGCGATTCAAAATTGACAGCATACTTTTTTGTGCAAGAGGGAAGGTTGACATGTCTGAGGCAAAATGTTTTGCCTTCACGTCTTCTCACGGGGAAACGCCCGAAAACGCAATATTTCAGTGCCACGTCTTTCGATGTCAGATTCCTGAAGCAGTGAGTAGCTATTGAACTTGATTGTATATTAAGAATTCATTACCAAGGGTAGTACTATTTAATGCAGATAAATTTATTATTAGTTTTTGGTCTTATTGTGGCATATGTTTATTGATTTTTTAGAAATTTTTCTAATTTATACGTACTTTTCGGATATTGAGTGAATAAGTTGAACAATAAAATGTTTTTGCATGCTTAAGTACTCTTTTTACTTATGATGGGAATTGAATTTCAGTACTAAAACTTGCTTATTTTATGGTTTTATTGGAAATAGTAGCTTAGATAAATAAAAATCTCTCATTATTTTTATTTCAATAAGTGTAATCTGTGAAGTTGTATCACACAATATTAGCTGAGCATACTGACGTTCAATATTCTAACAACTTGCTGCAGGTTGCTAGGGTACTGATCACCTTTGCGGCTACTTTCCGCCGGGTTCCAAAGAGCAAACAAATTAAAGACGAGAAACAAGAAGGCAAGGAACACTTTTTTGATATATCTTTGGAGATCAAAGAGGAAGATAGTAAGGTAAGATTGTGACCAGATCTTTATCTTTTATATATAAAGAAGATGAAGGTACAACTGTATGTAAATGCTACATATACTAATAGATCAATGGAATACATAGCAGCAAAAGTTTTGTTAATTTTATAACCTTGAGAAGGTACTTTAGGAGATGGTATCCCTAAACTTGAATTATGAATATATGAATCTTCAGAATATTGTATACTGGGTTCAGGTAAAAGATTGCTTAATGAACTGCAATATATCATCGTCAACACTCCTGTTTTAACATTAAGTTCTCTTGTCATGGGGTTAGAATTGTAACCTCTCTATGTTCCATCTTGAGCACTTTCTGCTGTAGCAACTGAGACCTATAATCTGTTTACAGGGCAATTTTAACGTTGTTCCTAGGGACAAAGAATTCTTTAAACTTCGAACAAACATTGAGAAACAGCTCATACTGACTGTAACCCCAGCTCCAGGGAGCACTCAGATGGGGGGCATTCCATCCACAAATGAAGAATTGCATGTTGAAAGGTGCTTCGGCCTTCTCATTGCTCCGGGAAGAAGAGTGAAGCATGCGGATATGAATTTGCTTGAAATGGTGAGTTGCAAAGATGCTGGTAAGTGGAACTTGACTTGCTGCTTCTGTGTGTGTGTGTGTGTATGTGTGAGGTCTGTTCTTTTTAGTTTTTGTGTGGTTACATACATCAGCTGGGAATTTTTTTTTGCTTCAGTTGGTTTGCTTAGTGATGATTCTAACTTTTAGTTGTCTAGGGTGCCTGATTTCATCTTAGTCTCTGAGGGTTACGTAGATTTACCTGTGTCATTTCATGGTACAAAGGTGTTGTGACATGGTCTTGAAAATGAGCAGCTGCTCAAGAGAATTTTATGAAGTAGTCTTTTTAAGTCTTTGCAGGCTTAGTATATGGTGGTTGAAACAGTTTTTTTAACAGCTAGTGTTAACACTGAAAACAATTGAACTGTTGTTATTGTAACTCACATATGTGGCTGTCATATCATAGACCCAAAAAGTAGTTGCCCATGTACTGGCATTGAAGTGGTGTTGTAAAATCTTGATAAATTGCTGATGTATGTGTCATCGCTTGAGTGGCACCTCGTTTTGGTAAGGTTGTACAGCTAACTGGACATTTTATTTGTTCATATTGTCTTATACCTACAAAGGTTGGGACCCAGTGATAAAAAAATTACTGTCACTATTTGTTTCAATATTGCTGTCAGCTACCAATAGGATTATGTTCTTTCAATCCTTTTTCACTTAATAAGCACAGACTTTGCTTGAAACCGGTATTAAAAACAGATCTGCTATCTCATACATAGTTTTACGTATTCCCCTTTCTTGACCTCTGCCCTTGATTTTCTGTTGTCTGTTTGACTGTGGCCAAAATGAAAAATAGCTTCAAGTATATTTTGAATCCTGTGGGAAGAGTAGGAGATACTAAATTGCAGTTTTTAAAAGTTGCATTGGAATTTGGTCTGCTAAAGACTTAAGTATTCGTATTGTTCTGTCTCTTTCTTGAGTAGCTATTAATCACTGAAGGCATAGTTATTTTTCAGTGACAGCCTACATTTTGTAATTAGTATGTTGATATGTACATCCAGGCATTGGGAGTTGAGAAGGCATGGGGTAATAATTTTTAACCCTACTACTATTTTAATAAGGCTGTTTTGAGTACTTTTATGTTATAAGTATCAGGTTGTATGTTTTGAAATGAATTAACATTGACTAATGACATTTTATTTTGTAATGTAGTATAAGTAAAGTATATATTTCTGTGTATTTCATTAAGAAAAGTAATTTGAATTTTATAGTACTTTGCTAACAATCCCATACGTAACTTTGCTTTGATTATACATTACTCGCTTGATCTGTTGTGCTAAAGGGGCCTGTAAGGTAGCATTTAATTGCAGTAAAGAGTATAACAGAATGGGTGACTGTAATCATGTGAAGTAGAAGCTGTCAGCTTGAATTTTGTAAGTGGAAGGAACATAAACTTTTTGGAATATGAAACCACTTTGTCTTGGGTTTTTGGATGCAGATGCTGGATATGGTATCTTGCATTTACGCCTGTTTTGCAGTACGTAGCAGAGCACAGTCATTATTTTGCTTGACTTCCTTGCAATTATTTCCCTACTTCTTTTTAACGTTTGCCAGTGTTTGGTTATGTCTTTTTCCTCTTGGTTGTATGGTATAAAGATTTCCATTATGTAGTTTCAAAATCTATTTTGTCACATACAAAGTTCATTTTGCTCCAGAGGGCTTCGGTTTTCATAATTTTGTCTTGATTCTGGGAAAATGTTTTGTACTCGATGAGATAATTTATTTTGTCTCGTAATTTTTATCAGTTTGTCGATAAATTGCACCAAAAGCTTCATGGATTAGCAAAATTGTTGCTTGGGCTATGTTTCTGTAATCTGGTTCTTATCTCAGTCACAAAACTTGCATGGTTAAGGGGTTCTAAAGGTTTTGAATTTTGCACTGGGTCCAGCGAGTATTGTACATTAGTCACAATTTTTTTTATTATGTCAGTCAGCTCATACAGGAGGGCGTTTGATTTTGATTATGAAATTAAATGAATTGTGCTACGTTAGCTTAATTAAAGAGCATTTCTTTGCTAATATTATTTCTGTTAAGTGCTGTGTATTTATTTTTATTTCTTAAGATGTTACAAAGGACGTTAAACACTCATTTTTCTTAATATCTGTCATGTTCAAATCATTTTGGGGCTTTCTGCATGTAACTTTTAATGTGCCTGTTGTCTTAATTTTAAGGGTTTCAGAGCACACCCCCACAGCTTAGGACTTCACCAAATTATGACAGTTAGAAGATCTTGTATAGCTTAAAATTCAGCTGTGCTTGGAGACCACCCATTAGCCAGACCAAGTTTTTTTGTCTTTATTTGGAATATAATTTTTATTTTTTTTGGCTCAGTTCTGTGTCCAAATAGAATTGGAATAATTATTATTATTCATGAGATGAACCCTTTTCATATGGAACAAACTCAGAGGGTCCATTGATTTGAAATTCAAGCTTCCAAAGAATATGGTGCTCACTTGAAAGATATAGCGTTTTTACTTCCCTTTTAGTTAGAATGTTCGAGGTTGCTAGAGAAGACGTATTTAGTAGCCTCTTTTCCAGTACTGTTTTTTCAAACAATCTTTATTCCGAGTTAAGAGCAAAGATCAAAATATTCTATTACATTATTAAGCATTCCCTTCACCCCTGAGAAGTACTACATCCGCTAATAATGGCCTGTGCTTTTTTTTTTCGAACAATTACGTGTGTAGCATGGTAAATCCTGCAAAAATCTCCAAATGCAAGAGTATGACAAAAGAAAGGGTCAGGTTTGTGGTACTTCTTTTCTATGTTTTTTGAATTGTGGTATCCTCTTGTTTGTGTACTAATATGTGTTGAGCACCATATTTTATAAGGCAACCGTATGTCGCGTGTTAAGTTGAAATTCATTCAGAAGAGTATACTATTTTATTCGTCGAGGTATCACGTTGAAGTGTATAGTTCTGTAAGTATGTCTTTTTCGTATTGGTTGCTTTTGATTTATTGTTTGGTAGTAACTAGGTAGTAACTTATAATGATGAGTCATTTTGTATAGAGAAGACTAATTCGTGAATCTTGAATACTTGACAATGCTTGGAGTTACCTTTGAATTCCAAGTCTCTTTTTTGGAAACAAAATATATTGTTTGATGCTACATAAAAGTCAATCTTGTTTGTAAGACTTCCTGTATCCACAGTGATAATAACATCAGTGTCACATGCTTCAGATCATATGTTCTGATTATGTATAGGAATAGTGTTCTTCTGTCTTGATAATAGCAGGATCATAGAGACAAATGCAATTTCTCAAATAGGCATGAAAGCACTCAAGTTTCTGAATTACAGAATGGAACTATGGTAGGAAGACTACCAGGTTGATTGTTGTAATACTTGTTTTTTTTTTTATTTTTTTTTTACTATAGTTATTTAGGCCTACTTTTTTTACCTTTGAAGAGGAACTTAGGGAAGGCGGAAAGTTCCTGTTATTCTTGGTACATGCTTAAGATCATAGTTCTGATTAGTATAGGAAAGTGTTCTTCTGTCTTGATAAATTCGAGGTCATAGAGGGACAAAGGCTGTTTCTCAAATAGGCATGAAAGCACTCAAGTTTCTGAATTACAGAATGGAACTATGGTAGGAAGACTACCAGGTTGATTGTTGTAATACTTGTTTTTTTTTTGTTTTTTTTTACTATAGTTATTTAGGCCTACTTTTCTTACCTTTGAAGAGGAACTTAGGGAAGGCAGAAAGTTCCTGTGATCTTGGTCTTAATTAAACATACTACAAATACTCAACCTTAAATAGTAATTATTAGGACAAGATAGTTCAGAGTAGTAGTTTCCTTTTTCCAAACAACAGTAATCATGACGTAGGCCATAATGTAAGAATTTTAACAGAGACCATCCTTGGGCAACTTCACTGCTTACATTCCAAGAACTATTGGGTGCTAAAGGTACTTACTTGAAAAATTATTAGCGCTGGTACTATCTGTAAGTGATCTGCCCCTTTACCTTTGTTTTTGTTGGTGTAGAAGGACAATTTGGGACCTTAAGAGGGGTGGGAGTCTTGGCAGACACTGTGGTCATGGGTTATGCACGTATTCCTTTTTTCACAAAGGAAATAGCTAATCAAAGGAGCCATCATTGCATTCTTTGCAAGTCTGCTTAGGTGATAACTTGTTGACCTCGAGAAGATGGGTGCTGTTTGTGCTCCTAGACCCTCACAAGTATGGTATGGCTTGGTTAAAATAAACATAATACTGTACACAAACATAACAAAATTTGATGGCACAAAGTAATGTACTTTGAAAGGGTGTAGTATACTAGAATTCAAGTAATTTCCCACATGAAAATTAATAAGAAATTAATGAAACCACTAAAAAAAAGAAAGCAGTCTTTATAGTTACGCCGTGTGGCATGGAATGGTGTCTGTCCCAAATGTAACCAGTACACTGTTAAGAAACTAAAACTCTAGCATGACAGACCCCTGAGATTGGACTCAAGAAAGGCTGTGATATGACAAATGTTTGCAGAGGAAGTTTTCTCTAATTTATTATTTTAGCGGAATTTGAAGAAAATGAAAATGTCAACAGACTGGAAGTCTTTAAGTAGCCATATTTAATGAGTTAATGTTGTCTCAAGAGTTGTAGTTGAGGGAGAGTGAGTGTGTTAGTGTATGAGAGTCCATTAATTGTGCAAAGTTGAAAACTTTAAAGTCATTTTCATATAAATTCATATGAGGTGCATTAACACTAAAACTGTGAACTAGAAAAATGATATGGATTCCTTCAATTAAAATTATTTTTATTTTAACCCTTGCTGTGTCCTCTGTGACTTGTTAGCTCTTATTATACATATCTTCATTTTTAGGTAATTAATGCCATGTAGTACTGAATTGTAATGTTTAGTACAGTAATAATTCACCTTTACTCTCCTTCACTTTTGCTATAGTACTACTGTGAACACATTTGATGTGAAAGTTAAAGTTCAAAGCTTATTTTATTTGTTGGTAGTACGACATACAGTATTCCTCTTAATGTAGTATACGAGGGGGGACCCAAAAGTAACCGGAATTGTGTCATAGAATTTTATTCAGTTATTGTTGCATGTTAACAGTCTTATCACCTTCAAAGTATTCTCCATTTGAAGCAATGCACTTATCCAGACGTGTTTTCCACTGTTGAAAGCAATTCTGGGACTCTTGTGAAGTTATGGCTTTTAATGACTCCGTCGTTTTCTTCTGAACCTCTTCAAGGTCTGCAAAACGTTTTCCTTTGAGGGCTTTCTTCATTCAGGGGAACAAAAAGAAGTCACAGGGAGCAAGATCGGGTGAATAGGGAGGGTGGGTGGGTAAGTGGGGTCATGCCATTCTTGGTCAGAAACTGTCTCACACTCAAGGCGGTGTGCGCTGGTGCATTGTCGTGATGAAGCCACCACCCTCCACTTTGCCACAGGTCGGGGCATTTCCGTCTCACGGAATCTCACAAACGCACACTGCCTTGAGTGTGAGACAGTTTCTGACCAAGAATGGCATGACCCCACTTACCCACCCTCCCTATTCACCCGATCTTGCTCCCTGTGACTTCTTTTTGTTCCCCTGAATGAAGAAAGCCCTCAAAGGAAAACGTTTTGCAGACCTTGAAGAGGTTCAGAAGAAAACGTCGGAGTCATTAAAAGCCATAACTTCACAAGAGTTCCAGAATTGCTTTCAACAGTGGAAAACACGTCTGGATAAGTGCATTGCTTCAAATGGAGAATACTTTGAAGGTGATAAGACTGTTAACATGCAACAATAACTGAATAAAATTCTATGACACAATTCCGGTTACTTTTGGGTCCCCCCTCGTAATGTCGAGCTTTATTTTGTGTGTACTTAGTATATTATAGAAATACAGTATTTGATAAGTGTTAGATAAAAGGTTTGCGCATTAGTATTTTTGATGAGTAGATTATTATGAGAGATCAGTGTAACTGCACTTGTCATCACAGTGTAAAGAGAGAAGAATTTGAATGCAATGCAGATGGGTATTCAAAGTTTTAATATGTTGTAAACACGAGTATGCTTTTTAGATCATAATGTTGTAAGTAAATTGGTATTTGGACTCTATTGTGTAATTAATTAATAATAATAATGGTAATTAGAATCACATTTAGAGTTAACACACCATTTAATGAGCTAGCGTGAAGTCTGCCTTGATTATCAAGGTGTACCTTTTAGGCGTTGCTTGTAATGCTGTGAGGAGGCGCTCCAGATTTGGTACAGATTGAATGGCTTGCATTTGGAATGTCTCACATAGGTGCGCTACTATAACAGATTATTTACAACCCTGTTGTGATGTACAAGCCTGTAAAGAAACCAAACCTGGACTAGATCAGCATGATGTAAAATTCTTTTTTTCTATTTTGAGAATCGGTGAATTCTTAGATTTTATGCAAAATTTATATACGATGTGCTTTAGGCTGAGCAATTCTTCATGTAGATTCTTCAGTTGATTGAAATTTTTATGAAAATCCTTTTGAATTAGTTATTTAATTTTGGAAACTTTTAATATGTGCATTGGAGTATGTTCCAGTAGAAACCATTTGCTATGTGCACCAAAGCCTTAAAAAACTTGAGTAGGGGAAAATGTTTTGATGTGCAACTTGTATGTTGGAATACAATATTGACGAAAATACATATCAGAGGTGCAGGATTAAAACAGCATTTTCTTTTGTGCATGCAAAAAGAAACATTAGAGTAAGCATGAAACAGGAGGGACTATTTTAGTCACATGAAAATTAATCCACAGAAATGTGAACCCTTGTTTGGATGAACCCTGAGGAAGTGTTTTCTAAATCGGCTCATGTACAGTGGGTGATGGGTCTCCTGGTCTTCAGATGGAATTTAATGAGCGCTAATCAGTTTTTCTTTGGACTTTTTAACAGACAAGGGTGCATTGCAAAACCTTTCATTTCATTGGTCTACTGGTCATTTGCATTTTTAAGTGGAAATTGGTTGATGCATTCTTTTGCTTTTCTTTATTTCTGAAGTGGCTTCAAAACCAGAGCTGCAAGCTGTTGCACGCATGATGACTGTAATTCCGAGTTGTTGCGCAAGTACGCTGTTGTTTTTCATTGCTGAAATGTAAGGAATGGATTTGATGAAATGCTAGAGCTTTCTTATAAGACGCAGTGTATATTTATCCATATATTTCGTATCACTAACTTCATCATATTTTGACCCTGCTCCATATTTAAAGTTGACGGTGCATTGTAACAGAAATTCAAGTTTAACATCTTCGCTTATTCCTGGTAGCAATCACAGACATAGGTGTTTTCATATCCCAAAAAGTTTTCATCCATTTCATAAAGTGGTTTGTTTGATATCCTTCAATACCCTAGTTTTTTGGAATCTCTTAAAGACTTCCATTTTACTTAATGTCTTCACTGTTCTGAAATACGTAGTCGGTGTTCGAATAGTGATTCATGTACAGTATATACCCCAGGATGAATTATTACTACAAATTAAAAGGAATTCTTTCTTTACCCTAGAAGTTTTCGTGAATTAATCTAATTTGTTGTAAAAATCATTTCTTTCTTATATGTCCAGTGAGAATTAAGTTGAACTGACCTGACAGAAAATTATGGCCCACCTCAGTACAATGGATCCAGCTGTGCTACCATTTGCTCTTAGATATTATTAGAAAATGATGATAAGAAATCCTCCGTATTAAGATTCCATGGAAGCTGTATCTAATTTTGTAATATGGGATTTGTAGCCTTGTAAAGTCAAAAGAATGCAGGCCTTTTTGTTGTGATTCTCAATTAGGGCTCTTTGATTAACACTATTCCTTTTTTTTTTCGTTTTTATCTTTAATGCACCCAACAGACGTTGGGCTGGAATGAAAGGTCATGCGAAGACAGTCAGAACTCTAAGAATGGATATGCTCACGGATATTCTAATCTGTCTCACATGTTTGGAGTTAATGAGGTGCAGGTATGTTTCAATCAATGTTGGGTATATGCTCACAGGGCTATTTAGTATGATACCATAGTCCCCTGTTTTTATTTTTTCTCTCTTAAAAGTGTTGGTAGAGTGTATGCCCGGGTAGATGCAGGTTAAAATTGCTGTCATAAAGTAGAATATAATCACTCCCCCATTTGCCAACATATGTTGGGTAAACATACATTTTAAAAGTTCTTGTGTTACCATACATATTCATGGAAGTATATGAGTTTTCTTACATCTTGATGTGAATTATTACTCTGTTACCAGTCAAAACCAGAACTGATAATGGCCTCTGATAAAAGACATAATAAAAGGTAGTGTAAGTAAACTTTAAAATTAAGGGGAACCTCTTGTGAAGTTGTGCATACTTCTGTACTTCTGTGCTATTGAGTTTGAGGTGCTGGTAAAGTAGTTAATATGGTCTTGTGGGCATGCCTGGGTTTGTGGGTTGTATATTGATCATTCTAGGCTAAATATTTGGATCAATACTATCAGGTGAATTCCATTTAGTCTTTGGCAGGATTGGCTTGTAGCTTCCTGCTGTTTGAGAGTATCCTTTATAAGGTTACTAATAAGTTTACAGTGGGCCCCTTGTATTCGCATTCTCCGGATCCGCAGATTTCTCTCTGGAATCCACCTACTATTCGCAAGAATTTCGTATATTTGCGGTATTTTTCTATGAGAAATATCCACAAATTCCTGGGTTTTTTTTATCAATTTCATAATAAAATGCACCTCTTGTGTTAAAACTTAAAAAACCCAGGTATAAGCATTTTTAGTGGGTTTTTCTTGAGTTTTAACTAGCAAAATAGGCCATTTTAAACATTTTTGTAGGGGTTCCAACTATTCGTGGGGTGGTCTGGTACGAATCCTCCGCGAATACGGGGGAGCACCACTGTACTGCCAGAGTTGCCCTCAGAGTAATTCCAGCCAGAGCCTGTAGATCTTTTATGGAGGTTCACCCATGTACGTGTCGGACTTCATTAAACTGACTGTTCGTTGCTTTAATGAGGCACATTTTGTTTAGATTCTAGTTACAGGTACTCTTGAAGATCAGCATGTACACTAAGATTCTTGAAGGCAATTACGGAAGACTTTATCTGTGCATTCGTGGATGGTGACACATAATTGATTGCAAATTGGTGTCACTCAGATACAGAGAAAGTTTTTTATCCTTTCTGATTCCATTCAAACCATTTATTCTGTACAAGTTTTAGGTACAAAATATAATACATGTTTCGAGGGATATGCCATGATATTTGTGTATATTAATTTTGAAATGTAAAAATTTAAAATCAATTGCTTTTGCTGGAGTTTATGTACTTTTTAAAAGTAGAAACCAGGATGGAGACATTTATCTAAATCTTGAGTGACGGATTTTCTCATCCCACCTGGTAGTAGTTATCAGCTGTACTGTTGATGGACATTGAAATATAACCTCTCTCTCTCTCTCTCTCTCTCTCTCTCTCTCTCTCTCTCTCTCTCTCTCTCTCTCTCTCTCTCTCTCTCTCTCTCTCTCTCTCTCTCACACAATATGCCAAGAATACTTCTCTAGACTTTGGTTATGATTTTACCTAACATATGATATATTTAAGAAACAGTTGTGGGACAATTGTAGGTTTTTATAAATGCAATAGTAGTTATTGGTACAAGAATTTTAGTTTAAAAAGAAACAATAAAGGTACCATTCTCTGTATATTTTTCTGGACTTAAAAATTTAGAAGGCATTGAAAATGTTATTATTTGGAGAGTAAATGTTGTTGCTTTTTTAATCAGTTTTAGATTAATTGTTAAGCTTCAGATAATTCTGAACGTTTACTGAACTTAGTGGTATTAAGTGCTTAATTTGTCATGCTGTAAAAGCTATGGTTAATACACTTTCTGTATTTCATGAAACTTCCAAAGATTTTTTTAATATTTATTTTTGGTAGTTTTATGTTAATATTTATTTTCCTCAGTTTTATGTTATTTATTTTCTGCAGTTATACTTGATATTGTCGAGTTATTTGATAGATTTCTTGCAAGGCAAACCTCTCCTCTGTTTGTGACAAACCTCTCCTCTGTTTATAAATTTACTCATTAACTTATTTCTCTGAGTGCATCAGTTTCCATTTTTTTTGTCAGTACCACTACATGTTTAGTTACTGGTTATATTCCCATTTTTACTGTTTTTATTTTTCCCTTCTAGTAGCAACTTGTACTATTTTAATAATCATGGCTTATTTTGGTGTTTTGGTATACTGTAGTTATACCCTTTTGGAGTACTTTACATATGCAGTGTTCTGTTACCGTCTTGTTTCATATTATTTGTTTACTGTTTTATCTAGATCACATGAATAAATATATTTGTGTTGAATTACATATAAAATCCAAATTGATAAACTAGTAGCTAGTTTGATCTTAAGGATTTGTGTTGCTTTTGAGAATCACATTGTGAGTGATGTAACTAGAGACTTATAGAGAAACTCAGGAAGAGTCCGGTTTCAGAAGAGTCAGCTACAGTATATTGTTCAATTGTATATTGGTGTGAATTCCTAAGGTGATCCTTTAGGCTGCAAATTTTTTTTATGAAATCTAGAGGTTGGATAAGTGACCCCTACCAGTATTAGGATAATGTTGGCCAAAGCTGCTCCAATGTAATCAGGGACATAAATAGCTAATGTGTTTTGTTTCTTTGCAAAGGCACATCCTTGAACCTGAGGTTTCTTTGCGGGGGTCTACAATTTCTACCTGAAAGAACATTTACTTTTCCTGCCAATTAAAGAAAAAAGTGGTTTTGTTACCCCTGAATGGTTGGCATGAAGTCTGCAAACTCCGTGGAGCACCATCCATATATATTTGTCATATTTTGAGCCTACAATTCCCTTGTTATTTATGATTTGTCATTCCACTTACCATGGCCTTTTTTTTTTTTTTTGTAATTTTAGTGTTCTTTGTTGTGGAAAGCAGCCTCTAGATACAGGATCTGAATTAAAATGATTGGTAAAGGCCATTGAAGAATGTTGACCCATTTGGCTCTCAACCTTTTGAGCATATGCATCTTTTAATATATTTGAGTCCAGCTTAGTTGAGTCCAAGTATTCTTGAATATTATAATGTTCTTGGTGATTATAAGCCTGAAAGAACTTGGCAATATCTTATGAACATGCACATCAGTTTTTATTGTGCAGTAGTACTTGGATATCACAAGTTTAGGAAAAGAAACTTAGTTCAGTAATACTATTACAATTTGTGTATTCTAAATTATCCCCAGCATTTTATCCTCAATTGGCCTTGTTTCTTGTCCATAAGTTAAGGAAACAAAGGATTGCTTAAAGATAGTTATTTCTCAGAACAATAGATATGTTTAGTTGTTCCCGTTTCTTTCCCAGCTCCAACATTTAATGCTATTTTGATAAATATTGGACATAGCTCAGGGATATTTTGTCTTATCAGAACAGTTTGATGGATTCATTGTCGAAATCTGTTATGACCACCAAAGAGGAGATTGGTTCTGCAGCTCTGGAATGTCTTGAAATTTTTTGTGAAGATTGTATGTCGCAGATTTCAACTGTAATATACCCAATGATTTATCAGTGGCTAGGTGGACAAGGCATAAATTATTGTTAGTAACTATTCATGGGCAAATTGTTGAGTTATTCTACTTCTTCAGGTATCGATGGGAAGCAATGTTAATGACAAGAAGAGTTACGTTATCTCTGGTCACTGGGACCCAGCTGATCCCATATTTGATGTTCTCAATCAAGAGACACCAAAAGATCGCAGAGTTTCAATGACGGTTGCCATAGATCTAGTCATGAGTAAGTACAGTAGAATCCTAAGTACCTTCTGTTGAGTGGAATTATAATTTTCTCTGTTTGTGAAAGATTACCATGTAACTGTTCATATGATCTTTCTTCCATCTTACATTCCACTGTCTTTTAACAATTGTTTGATCATTATTTTCAGCACTGAATGGCCTTATAGGTCCCTGCATATGTCCTTTGGCCTAGTTTTTTTTTTATTCCAGTCCAATATTTTGAGTGCCTCTTATGATAGTATATGTAATAATGAGCTAGCCTGAATGATAGTTTGACCTAAAGCAAACTTGTAATGAATTCATAATTCACTGTTATATAAACATGTCTTCATTCCAACAGGGGGCATTCAAGAACCTGTTAGATTCGTCATTGAAACTAAGGTCAGGGTTTATCCACAGAATGAAAGATTTTGGTACTTTAGCAAAAAGCCTCTTGTTCATCTTTTCTCCCTCAAACTGAAGCAGGTAAGGAATTTCTAGTCTACTATTTTGGCATTCAATTTAATCTCTGATGCAATTTGTAATTGATTTGTTCTTCGAAAAACCTTGTGTAAAAATGTGAGGATTATTTTTATGTTTTATAAAGTTTGAGAAAGAAGTAAGGAATTTTTCTACTATTTTATCATTCAAATTAATTGAAACTTAATCTCTGGTGCAATTTGTAATTGGTTTGTGCTTTGAAAGACCTGTGTAAAAATATGGAGATTATTTTCATATTTTGTAAAGTTTGAGAAGGATATAAATGAAACTACATAATTAGAATAATTTTTGAAAGAATATGCTTCAAACAAAAGTCAATCTGCATACTAGTCTCATTTTAGCAAAACTGGAAGAGAAACTTAATATGTGATCCTGTGTAGCCTATGGGATACTAATGTATATTGGTCAGGTTGTCCATAGGTCAGATGGTCAATTTCTGTTTTATTTTCAACTTCAGAAATGAAATTAAGTACCAAGAAGGGAGACAAATAAAAGAAAAATATTTTACTATTAGAGAAAAACTGGAATAGGTTATAGCATCATCATTTAAATAACAGCAAAACTCAAAAAGTATATCTTACTCATACGGTTAATTGTAATAGGGTCTTTACTTTAAAGAGGAGGGAGAGAGAACAAGAAATTTTTCGAGAGGGAGACACAGGCTAAGAATGGTAGGTCTATTCTTTGTGCAGTGCCCAACCTTCATGAAAATACCGTGTGAAATTGCTTACTAAACGAAAGGTTTAAGGTATTGCCGTGTCGTTTTTTGAGATTTTAGTCATATAATACAGAAGAATCATACAAATAATGAACTTCAGAATTAAAAATGTAACATGAAAACTCCAAGGAAGATGTGTATAGTACGTTTTGGTTGTATTAAAGATAAAATTACATTTTGCACAAACAGTTTGGTACACTTGACACTTAGACGATTCCTTTCATTGTAAAGTTGTTTAACCAGACCTTGAGTTGAATATCATTCTGTAAAGAATGATATTCAAGGGTTAATGAAAAATTAATATTAGTTATAAAAGATACTTAACCCTCTTACGCCGATTGGACGTATTAAACGTCGACATAAATTGTCTCCCGGGTGCCGATTGGACGTATTAAACGTCGACATAAAAAAGTTTTTTAAAAATTCGCGGAAAAATACTTATAGGCCTACCAGCCGAAAACTTTTGAATCACGCGCCTTGGGGGATGCTGAGAGCTCGCGGATCAAGGCGTTGTTTTGTTTACAATCGTTACGCAGGCGCGCAAGCGCGAATTTCTTTCTGATCGCACTAAAAAGTATCTGACACTTCTCAGATATTATTTCGTCACTTTGACATAATTTTTGCACCATTTTAAATTAGCCGTTACATGGAGTATTATATATGAAAATGTGCACAATTTAATGTAGAATACAACAAAAAAATACTCATGATTGTAGCTTTTATCAGTTTTGAAATATTTTCATATAAATAACGATGTGCCAAAATTTCAACCTTCGGTCAACTTTGACTCTACTGAAATGGTCGAAAAACGCAATTGTAAGCTAAAACTCTTATATTCTAGTAATATTCAATCATTTACCTTCATTTTGCAACAAATTGGACGTCTCTAGCACAATATTTCGATTTATGGTGAATTTATGAAAAAACTTTCCTTACGTCCGCGCGGTAACTCTTCCGATAAATTTTTTCGTGCGATTGTCGTAATCTTTGTACCATTTTAAATTTGCAGTTACATAAGGTTTTATATATGGAAATGTGCACAATTTCATGCTCAATACAACTAAAAACAACCTATGGTTGTAGCTTTTATCAGTTTTGAAATATTTTCATATAAATAACGATAAGTGGCAAAATTTCAACAGTCGGTCAACTTTGACTCTACTGAAATGGTCGAAAAACGCAATTGTAAGCTAAAACTCTTATATTCTAGTAATATTCAATCATTTACCTTCATTTTGCAACAAATTTGACGTCTCTAGCACAATATTTCGATTTATGGTGAATTTATGAAAAAACTTTCCTTACGTCCGCGCGGTAACTCTTCCGATAAATTTTTTCGTGCGATTGTTGTAATCTTTGTACCATTTTAAATTTGCCGTTACCTAAGGTTTTATATTTGGAAATGTGCACAATTTCATGCTCAATACAACTAAAAACAACCTATGGTTGTAGCTTTTATCAGTTTTGAAATATTTTCATACAAATAACGATAAGTGGCAAAATTTCAACAGTCGGTCAACTTTGACTCTACCGAAATAGTCGAAAAACGCAATTGTAAGCTAAAACTCTTATATTCTAGTAATATTCAATCATTTGCCTTCATTTTGCAACAAATTAGAAGTCTCTTAGCACAATATTTCGATTTATGGTGAATTTATGAAAAAAAAAACATTTTCCTTACGTTCCTCCGCGCGGTTAACTTTTGACGAAAAAAAAATCAGACATTTTTTCGTGCGATTGTCATAATGTTTACACCATTTTAAATTAGCCATTACATAAAGTTTTATATATGAAAATGTGTGCAATTTCATGTAGAATACAACAAAAAATAATTGAAGGTTGTAGCTTTTCTCATTTTTGAAATATTTGCATATAAAAAAAATAAAAAATAACAATTCGATATTCGGTCAACTTTAACTCGTCCGAAATGGTCGAAAACTGCAATTGTAAGCTAAAACTCTTACAGTATAGTAATATTCAATCATTTATCTTCATTTTGAAACAAATTGGAAGTCTCTAGAACAATATTTAGATTTATGGCGAATTTTTGAAAAAAAATTTACGTCCGCGCGTTACGAATTCATGCATCATTTTGTGATAATATTTTATCTGTGTTGCTTTGATCGTTTTACAATGTGTTATATACCAAAATGATCGCAATACAACGAATAAAAATTAACTCTTTAGCTGTAACCGTTTTGCTCACAGCGCGATTTGAATACAATTATAGATGAAATTTTGTTTTCACGCTATCATGTATTGCATTATTTATATATATTTGTTTTCATTTCTGATGGTTGCATACTAAACTTTAGGCAATGACAAAAAAAGGAGCCAAAAATGAACTCTTAATCTTGAAAACTAAGCGTGCTGTGATTTTGTGAAAAAAATATTGTTTCCGCTTCGGCGCTCACTCCAAGACTGTCTCGGTATACAATTTTTATTATACCCCTTCGGCGTTAAAGGGTTAACTAGACTACCAAGTTAAGAAAAAGACCTGATGGGCTTCTTCAGGTGATAAAGTTTTTACTTTGTTTGATATATATGTTGACATGGGCTTTGTGTTGTGCCATTCCTACTGTGCAAGTTAAGGACACTTGCCAAGGTCTCCACTTCTAGCTTCCCACACCCCTGTGCTGCTAAATACCACCACTCTTAGAGATGTCATCCAAATCAGATTAGGGCAGTGTTGCACTGGTCATACCCAATTTTAGTTTATAACAGACCCCCATAATGGGGTAGCGCTGTCATTGCACCTCCTGCAGTGCACTGTAGGCATTACTTAAGGCTCTTTGCAGCATTTTTTCAGCCCACAGCTCAACCTCTTTCATTCCTTTTGCTGTACTATCTCCGTTCATATTCTTTCTTCCATCTTACTTTCCACTCTTTCCTAACAATTTGATTCGTAGTGCAACTGCGATGTATTTCTCCTGTTACACCTTTCAAGCCTGTTAACTCAATTTCCATTTCAGTGTTGAATGACCTAATAGGTCCTAGTGCTTAGCCTTTGGCCTAAATTCCATATTCTATTCACTATAACAGACAGTCAATCTAGGCGAGTCTACCTCACTACCTAACGAAGTTACCAACCCAATGAAATTCAAGTTGTTATATCTCCATGGTCTGGTTAAACTGTCTTTCATAAGGGACTTGGGAAGATCGTTGTTGTGAGATTCTACTGTATTCTACAGAACGCTTAACAGTTTTCTCATTAAAGTCTCTATTCCTATCATTTTTTTTTCTAGTGCACTCCAGCCTTCCTTTTGCAAGCCTAAGATTGCTGACACGTTCACCCTTTGAGAAGTGTGGCGTGTTGAAATATAGTTGATAGCACCATGATTTTAGTTTCAGCTGATTTGTCACAAGAATAAATATTTGTGCTTTCATTGCCTTTTTTTTGTTGAGTGTGCTTATCTTTAGTCATGTGCTGTATGTCTTCAGTTACATATTGGTGAATACGGTTGATTGAATCTAATAAAGTATTCATTTGAATAGGTTGAACATTCTCCTCAGGGCGACAAACAGTACATTGTCCTCAGCGTCGACAATTTGGGAGAAGTAGAGAGATGGCGGCCCTCGACCATGTCCCTGTCACTGAATTTGTCGTCGCTGACCTCTTCCACTCTTTCTTCTCTGTCGACTGGTAGATCTCCATCTATTGCATCCATTGAAACGCCTGGGTGTGATGACGATTCAGGTAAGACATCAACTACATTACAGACACCTTACTTAGAAATATTCAGATACAAACAAGCAAGATTGCAAATTAAAATCTGTTCAGAGCGCTCCCCTTTGCCACCATAAGTTCAAGTTGTTTTGCCTGCCTATTCTGTAGGAAAAATACTTTATGTACTATGTTCTATTGTGTTTTAGGATGATAAAACATACACTACTGAACTGAACTGATTTTGTATCATACTGAAATTAGAATAGGAAGGAAGAGCACTGTAACCAACTTACAAACAGTTCAACAAGCATAGTAGCTGGTGAAATTGTTTGTCAGCATAAGCACACCTTAACTAACCAAATTATTTATTCAAAGTAGTAGTAAAATCAGGAACAACGAAGATCTTTAGGTGGCTATTATTAACTTGATTAGTAAAAAAAATCAAACTTACTTAGCATTCATGTTAGTTTCTAAAGATGAAGTTCACTGAAAAATGTATTACTATAAATATTATGGTTTGAACTCTCTCTAATTTTTGTCTTAATCATCCCAATGATAAAGGTTTCTTTGTAGATGATGATGAACCCCTACTAAGTGGTTCTGGGGAGGTCTCTAAGGATTGTCCACAGGGAGAGCTTGACTTGTGGAGACAGGTAAGAGAAAGTATTTATGTTGAGAGTGTCACACTTTTTTTTATTGATTTTTCATTGATTAATCTGAATGAAGACCTCACTTGAATTTTTATTTTTTTATTTTTTTATAAACTTATTTGATGATCTGTTTACCCATGGAGATGGCAGATTCTTATAATTACTCTGAAAGTAAAATAGTTTTATAGAGTAAATCAGCAGTTATAAGATTTAATTAAAAGATTTTTTTAATATGAAATAGTAAGATTGTGCATATGTTGATATGAAGTTCACTATTAAAAGATGCTGCCTAATGTCTGTAAGAGAAAATAGTTTGTCACTCTTGTACTGGTTCCAGACTTGTTCATAGCTCCCCTCTTCATCATATTTTCCCTTTCTTGTGAAGAATTCGATTTTTCCTAGCTTATATTTCTCATTATCTCCCATTCTTCACCAAAGGTTCTTCCAAAGTGGCAGGCATCCCCACAACAGATACCAAAAGGGGTGTCAGGTTTAGTCAAGAGGGGAATTCCTGAGGCATTACGTGGAGAGGTGTGGCAGCTCCTGTGCGGTTGCTCAGATGACAAAGAGATGATGGAAACTTACAAAGTCCTCATAACAAAGGTAAAAGAAGGTTGTGAAATTGCAAATCAGAATTTCAGAAGTGAATAAGGTATGTGTAGGCAAAGCTTGGGAGTTGAGAGCTAAAGAGGGTAATCATCCAACTACTCGTTAGAAAACTGTAGGGTTGCATTGGTATTCTTCATGGTTAGTTTATTTCACTGTGAAAAATATTTATATAATTAAAAAGCTTTCAGTCTCTCCAAATCACCATATGAAATAATGCCGTTTTGTTCTTTACATATCTTCCTAAACATTTTTGACAGTTCTGGTATGAGCTGTTCTGTCATTTCATACTGTAATTTCAAAATTGAGGTAGGCTAGCCTCCAAAGTAATGGGTTTATAAGTATAAGGATATGCTTTTTTAATTAATCTATTTGCTTGTTGTTATGGTGACTAGATTTGCTATACAGTACTCTCTTAATTTCAAATACCACAAATGTGTTATTTCTTCTGTACAGTATGTATTTTTTGCAAATTTGACAAACTAAACCTGAGTTTTTCGCTTATTTCGTGTAAAACATTGAAATTATTTTTATAAATTTCCATTTTCAGTCACTGCTTAATTTTGCTGTCTTAATTAGCATTTCCTTACCCAGTAGAGTTTTTCCTATCAGGACTGTGCCAGCGAACAGGGAATTCGTCGGGACATCAACCGTACGTTCCCAGCACACGACTATTTCAAAGAGGCTGGAGGTGTGGGCCAGGATGCTCTTTTCAAGATTAGCAAAGCCTATGCTGTATATGATGAGGAGGTTGGATATTGCCAGGGATTGTCTTTCCTTGCAGCTGCACTCCTGTTGCACGTGAGTTGAAAGTTTAGGTCTTAATGTTATTTGTTATATAATAAACATAACTGTTTCGAAGTGAAGGGTATAGAACAAAGAGTGAATGACAAACTGGTATGTAATAAGCGTTTTTTTCCCAGAATGGTGGGTACGTTATTACTTGTTTACTTGACAGATGCCTGAAGAGCAAACATTTTGTGTGTTGGTCAAAATTATGTTCGACTACGGCCTTCGGGACCTCTTCAAAGACGGGTTTGAGATTCTCCACATGAGGTTTTATCAGCTTGGCAAGTTGATGGAGGTAAAATTGTATTTCACTGATATACCGTATATTTCGGCGTATAAGTCGACCCTTTAACCCCAAAAAATCATGCCAAAATTAGGGGGTCGACTTATCTAATGGTAACAAAAAGTGAATCTATTATTTTGGCATATCAGTACAGGAATCCAGGCTTTACAGTTGGCTAATAACAATGACAGCCTTGTTGAGGTAGCTATGTATGTAAATACCAATATTAAAAACATTTCACACTGTAATACGACAATAATAATACATTAGAACATCCATTACCTTAAATAAGATGAAAAAAGTCATTGTAACTTGAAGAAACCCCAAACTCACAGCAAGTGTAAACATTGCGTAGCCATTTGTATTACCGTAATTGAGAAGGATGCGTTCAGTCTGACAGTTTTGTATTTGCCGGGGTATTGTTCAAAAACATTTATGGTATGAAATCTTTATTTATCTCATAAAATAAAATAAAAAAAATTTGTATTTAATGGTAAATATGTATTTAAAATCCTGCAAAATAACTTGAGTCATTGTCACTTGAATTAAACAATTCATCAAACAAATTATCATTCATGGTTTCATCATAAGGATCCCAGTTTGAATCTGGTGAATCAACTGCAGGTTTGTCGTCACTTTCAAACAGGAGATCATCCTCTGTGCCATCCATTACATTAGATATTCCGCATTTTTTGAATGACTTTATTACACTCTTTTTTCACATTATCCCATGATTTGACAACGAATTCACACACTACATCCAAGGAAGTAGCACGCATTGTTCCGCCTTTTGTAAATGATTTTTCTCCATGCAACTTCCAATTGTTCCATTCCTTGGTATACTGTCGCAGATGATTTTCTGATATTACCTGCCATCTGAGTTGCTGCTTTCTGCGAAAACCCTCGCTCTCGGAGGAGATACTTGACAGTCTCCACCCGTGAAGCGATAGGGACTTCACCGACTGGTGGTACCTCTCCACGTGAGGCTGACACAGAAGGTTGCTCCATGGAGGTAACTCTCTTGGCACATCTACTAGGAGTTCCAGTAGGTCTGGAAACCACTCTGCTTTCGGCCATAACGGGGCTACCAGGGTCATCTTGAGG
Organism: Macrobrachium nipponense; assembly: GCF_015104395.2. NCBI lineage: Eukaryota > Metazoa > Arthropoda > Malacostraca > Decapoda > Palaemonidae > Macrobrachium > Macrobrachium nipponense. The sequence continues at coordinate 25,777,754 of NC_087216.1, read as the reverse complement.
TTCTGAGACCGCATTACCCTGTTCAGAACCTGACGGATTAGACAAAATGGAGGAAATGCGTACACATCCAGATTGTCCCAGGGGTGTTGTAGCGCATCTTCTGCTACTGCCTCTGCGTCCGGGACTACTGAACAATACACTTCCAACTTTTTGTTGTACCTGGTTGCGAATAGGTCTATGATCGGTCCGTCCCACAACATGAGCATCCTGTCCACTACCTGTTGGTGTAGGGACCCACTCCGTTCTCAGAATCTGATCCCTGCGGCTCAACTTGTCGGCCACTATGTTTTTCTTTTTCCCGGAATATACCTGGCCTTGATGTCTACCAGGTTCTCTATAGCCCACTGGTGAAGTTGAACTGTCATCACATGTAACTGCCGAGAAACTAGGCCTCCTTGCTTGTTTATATAAGCTACTACTGTGGTGTTGTCTGACATCAATACCACTGAGTGTCCCTTTACTCTCTCCCTGAATTCTTGTAGAGCCAGGAAAGCTGCTTTCAACTCCAGCACGTTTATATGGAGTTCTCTGTCCTTGCAACTCCATTTTGCTGACACCATCAACTCCTCCATATGGGCTCCCCAGCCTTCTAGTGACGCATCCGAGAACAGCAAGAGGTCTGGGGAGGATTGTTGAAGGGGGACACCCACTGTCAGATTGTCGTCGTCCACCCACCACAGCAAGTCTTTCCTCACTTCTGCCGACAAGGGAATTTGCTCGTACGGGTGATCTACTGTTGGTGACCAAAACTCCTTCATCCTCCATTGTAGGGACCGAAGGTGTAGCCTTCCTTGTGGTACTAGCTTCTCCAGGGAGGTTAGGATTCCCAGCACCACCTGCCACTGTCTTGCTGGCTGTGTCTGCTTTCCCAGAAAGGCATTCACCACTTGTTTGCATTTCTCTACTCTTTGGTCTGTCGGGAATACTTTGGCTTGTGTTGTGTCTATCACCATTCCCAGATATTCCAAACGTTGACTTGGATCCAGCTGCGACTTCTGCTGATTCACCACAATACCTAGGCTGTGACAAAGCTGCAGGAGGGCCGCCCTGTCCCTGAGTAATTTCTCCCTGGACTTTGCTATCACCAGCCAATCGTCCAGATATCTTATTAGCCTGATCCCCTGAGCATGCGCCCATGCCGACACGAGGGTGAACACTCTTGTAAAAACTTGAGGAGACGTTGTCAATCCGAAGCACAGGACCTTGAATTCGAAAGCTTTCCCTGCAAGACTGAAGCGGAGAAATTTCCTTGAAGACTGTTGGACTGGTATCTGAAAGTATGCGTCCTTTAAATCGACTGTCAGCATAAAGTCTCCGATTCTGACTGCTTGTAGAACCGTTTTCGGAGTTTCCATCTTGAAACTGGTTTCCTTATAAACAGATTCAGCGTTGACAGGTCTATTACTGTCCTCCACTCCCCGTTGGCTTTGGGTACCAGGAAAATCCTGCTGTAGAAGCCTTTTGTCGGACTGCATACTTGTTGCACAGCTCCTTTTTCCATCATCTTCACTTCGTCCTGCAGAATAGTGGCCTTCTGAGATTTGTGGGCATAAGTGACGTGGGGTAATGGTTGATCTGTCAGGGGCGGGGTTACCTCGAACGGAATCAAATACCCGATCCTGAGAACATCCACCACCCACTGCTCTGCCCCTAGTTCCTGCCACACCTTCCAGTGATTTGCCAGGCAACCCCCCACTGGTGTGGCCGAGTGATGGGAGGCGCCCATCCTATCTTCTTGAGCCTCTCCCTCTTCCCCTATTGCCCCTTCCTCTGTTGTTTCTATTGTGGAAAGGGCCGATGAGTTATCCTGTTTGGGGAAGAGGGTCTTGTGACTCTATTAGGGATGCTATGTCTCACTGTCTTCTTTCGAGACATCTGCTGTTGTCTTCCCTCCAAAGGAGTAGTTTGACTGTTAGACGTTTTCCTAACTGCCTGTTGCACCAACCTATCGTTAGTGTCCATCCTTCTTCTATCTATCGCCTCTTCCAGTATGACCTCTGGCAACAGTAGTTGCGATTCCAAGATATCCCCATTCCTCATTGCTAACAGGGAATCCAAATCCACATTGCGGCTTAGTCTAGCCAATGCTGCATCTCTCCTCATTAGCAGGATATTTGCCCAAACATTGGCACTTATGTTTGTCAGGTACGCAATCGCCTTGGACCCTGACTGTAGTAATCTAATGAACAATGGTTCATCCATTACTTTCCTTGTTGCTTCCGAGGATGCAATTTTCGCCACTGCTGTTGACCAAAGGTCTAACCAGGACGCAGCCTGAAAGACAGAAGTAGCTGTTGCTTCTAACGTAGCAGCCTCTTGGTACGTCATCGAAGGGCACTCCATTTTAACCTGATCCAAGGTTAATCCAGGCCTTAACCTTACAACATTAGGGTTCATTTGTCTAGACAGCAAAGGGACCTTCGGTGTCGTATAATATTTCCTTTGCTTTATCATTGGAGGGGGAATAAATTTAAATGATCTATTAGATCTTAAGGAATTATCCCTCCCTGCAATCTTTGTGTTTACGTGTTGCAAGACCGATTCCGCATGACTCGAACAAGGCAATTCATACGACACCTTGGTATCCCTCTTTAGTCCAAACGCCATGTCAATTCCAGGAGGAAGCATACTGGCCGGTGTTTCTGTCTTCTCCGAAAGGCTATTGAATTGACGAATCAAATCAATAACCTCTGCATACGAGGCCAGAAACAAGAGTTTTCTCCTTCCTCCGGCTCTAGTGTACCACTCTCCGTCACGAGGGATGTTGTCTCGCCTCTATCTTCTGACAGACGGCCCGGAATTCCACGGCCGCCTGCCCCTACGGCCGCGGTCTCTTTGATCTTTGCTGGCCGCTGTTGGCTCGATCCCAGATAGTCAGCAGGGGAACGAGAACGTCTCACTCTTTCTCTGCTCACGGATCTAGAGCGAGAATCTCGTCTAGATCTCCAAGATGAAGGCTCCCTTAAGACAGAGGTAAGTTCGTCTCTATTAGCATTGGCATCGTTTTCGAGCGTCGGCGAGCCCGGCCTCGGCCTTCTATCCAGACGGACACTGCCTTCCACGAACGTATCCGCCGAGGTTGCCAACTCTCTATTTTTCGTACTTTTAATAGGAGCCTTATCGTCCTTCGTACGTATTTTGAACGGCCTTACGGGCGAAACTGGGACCTGCATTCCATCCTCTGCTGCACCTTTCGCCGCCAACGTCGATTTTACCAGAGGTATCGCAGTTTTTGCGATCCGAACTGGCAACTCCGCCTCGCCTCCGCTAGCTCGCCGGCCGTCACCTCTCTCGCTTGTTCGGACTCTTGCGAACGGCTTCGTCTGCCAACCTTGTGCTTAATAGCCACTGATTTTCCGACCTTCTTGCTGACTTGGAAATGACAGTCTTGGTCCGAAGAAGAGGAAGAATTGATTCTTCTCCTCTTGGCCCGAGGATCCGCCAGGAACTCCCGAATCCTCCTCCAACGCTTGACTGGCGCTCGCCGTGACGTTATCGGACTTAGCGATGACGCCGAACTAGAGGAAGAAGGCGAATCACACTTTTTCTTTTGTCTCTCTTATTCATTCTCTCCTCTATACCTCCTGTATAATTTCTGCATTACAGTTTGCATTGACGGGTCAGAAGGCGTATTAGCGTCTGGGTGCAGCGAAAAAGGCCGAGAATCGGTCTGTGACGTCATCACGCCTGCCATCTCAGAGTGTGACGTATGTTGTGACGTCATCCCTCTCGTAGGGAGAGACTGAGAGGTTTCTGCTGGCAACCACACGTTTGCTGCCAAACTACCTCCCACGTTCTGCATCGCTGTAAATACTGAGTGGGATGGTGAAGCCGCGGCATTAATTCCCATAAATTGCAAGCCCGGGGGATGAGGAACATTCAGCGCTGCCGGACCCTGCTGGAACCGTGACGTCATATAATGCGCAAGCAGACCATCCAAGGTTGGTACGCCTGGTAGGCCTAGCGCTGACCACGTACCATAACCTATGCGCTTGAGTAGCAGGAGCCTGGAACAAAGATGGCGGATCTCCCCCTCTACTTGCTGGGAACAAAGGAGAGTGCAAATTATTCATAAAATTACCCAAGGCCCCTCCTGAACCGCTAGGAGAAACCGAAGGGGTATGAGACAATTCAAAAGCAGGTGGAGAAACATATGGAGCAGCCTGGTTTATTACCGATACAAAAGAAGCCGGTAAGGTTTGGTCATCCAAAGATGGCGTCACCCCCTTCCTTTTGTATTGGCTTTTCCCATAGAACTTCTTCCACTGTTCCACCGACCAACCGTGACAAACAGAACACGGATTAGTAACCGTACATACGTTTTCCCTGCACCTACTACACGTTGGATGAGGATCCGTCGACACCGAAGTTAGGAACCTAGAACATGGAAAGCCACTGACTCCTGGGCATTTCCTTTGTCTCCTCTTCGAAGCGGTAGACGATCCCGATGTTGAGGCAAAATTCTCCATCATACCACGTATACACTCTTACCACACACTGATCACACTTGGAGAAAGAAAAGGAATGAAAAACAAAAAATGAAATGGATAAAGAACGGGCAAACTGAAAAACCGGCTTTAAATGAGATAGACAGTAACACGTCTTATCTTAAAGGCGGTAGGAAAATAACTGATGGGTCACAGGTAGCCGTGGGCATTCTGGGTATACATGCCCTGTGACCTGGTATAGATGCCATTAGTCCCTGGATCTCACAAGTGTAATTTTAATTCTACCGGTTTCCAGCTTGGCGCTAGTAAATCCTAATGTTAAGACCGAAGGTTTGTTAGTTATGAAAAATACAAATTAGTTACAAATTTGGTATATTTCTTTGTTTTGTCGGAGGCTCCACGGGTGCGTTAAGTATAAAAATAGCTCTTTCTTCTGCTTGTGTTTTCCCTCAAATGAGCCTGTTTATGCCATAGAAGGACCAGTGGTCAAGGAATATTCCAACATAATAATAAAATACCGGCACGTTGTTGTTTTAACAACCCAATCAAAACATTAACTTGAGTGGGAGTTTGTAATACATATACTATACGTAGGCTGTTATGCAGCGTTAGTTAGCGCTTTGTTTGTTTACATTACACTCAAGTAATGTATCTTTCGTTTCGTCATTTCTAATCATATTTACCGGTATTCATCTTTTATATATTACACAGATTTGTAAATATACCGAGTATATTACCTGTATTTCATATGGTAAGTAGAGCATCATATGTACCGTAATAACATTCAGGTTATTTTATATGATACGTTTTACCCTGCTGCTTATTTTGAGCGTACGGTTGGCCTCACATTTTATAGGTCAACTAATATACCCGATATTAGTTAAAATCATAAAAATTTACTCAGAATTGGGGGGTCGACTTATCTTCCGGTCGACTTATGCGCCGAAATATACGGTAGATAAAAATGTAACTTAGAAATGTTCTAGAGTATATTTTCATTGTTGTGAGTTTAAATGTTCTAGAGTGTATTTTAATTGTTGTGAGTTTAAATACTGTAAAGACTTCCACCTTGGTGTTTAAGCTATCATGTTTTATTTATTTTGTGAAGACGAAAGTTTAGAATTTGAACCTAAACCTAGCTTTAATGATATACATATAGAACCTTCCAGTCATGAAAATATATTTGAGATTTGTGAAAGGTTGTAAAATCCATCATTAAGTCGGAATAATTGTCATTTTGAACTTTGAAAAGTGTCACTCATATTAACAGTCTGTATTTGAAAAAAATAAATATTAATCACAATTTATCTTCCTATCTTTCAACGTTGAATGCAGGAACAACTTCCAGAAATATGGCTGCATTTCCAAGAACAAGGGGTTGAAGTGCACATGTTCGCCAGCCAATGGTTCCTGACTCTATACACGGCAAAATTCCCTCTCTTCATGGTGTTCCACTACCTAGATGTATTCCTTCTAATTGGAGTAGATTCTGTCTTCCAGGTGGCTTTAGCTCTGCTTCAGGTAAGATGACTGTACAGTGCTACCTTTGTGGTGTTCCTGTATTTTATTTTTGATGATCAGGCCATTATTAATGGTTATGTATCAGGTCATGGGTCTGAGGAATTGTTTATATTTGTTGAACTTTTATTTTTTCATGGAATGAGTTTTTATTTCTAATAATCAAGTTAAATTGGGCATTTAGAATGAAATTCTTTTTATATATCTTATAACATTTATATTCATTGTATAATTTGATATCTTCAGATGTCCAAAAAAGGAATTAGTGTCCCTCGATTTTGAAGGAATCCTCAAGTATTTCCGAGTCTCTCTTCCCAAGAAGTATCGAAATGAAGATGTTGCCCGACAGCTGTTCAAGCTTGCAACGTCACTAAAAGTGAAGAAGTTGAAGAAATATGAAAAGGAGTACTTAGCAATCAAAGGTAATTTCATAATCATGTTGAGTTTGTCCACTGCTGGCTAAGTCTTATGTGGCATCATTTTTTCATGGAATTTGATGTCAAATAAAGCCTGCTAAGTCAAGGGAAACACTTACCATCTTTCAGTTCTGAACCTTATTTATTAAGTCTCACTAGAATAATGATCAGTGAACTTTTAAGTTCATAGAACATTGTAAGCGTTTGAGAACATGACAGCATGGGTAATGGAAGATTCCAAGATAATGCATTATCTTTGGCTCCTTATCAGTGCTGATAAGAATGATAGTGGATTTACTTTAGATCCTGCTATAATCGTGAACTAGGTGGGCATCAGCCTTTGTTTAAGTACTTTCATATGTGGAGGTTTAGACATAAAAGTAAGTGAGAAGTGGAGTTTACATTTTTTCCATTGGCCAGTTGTTCACCAAAACATCGAATGACTCCCAAGTGTAACTACATAATCACAAATCCATACAGCTGTTTAGTTTTTTAGTACATAGCTAAATTTAAGTGTCCCAAGTGGAGCTGATCAGTTAATTGTTGAAGTGGATACTAATTTTTTTCGCTGACCTTAGAAGTTTAAAGAAAGTAATTGGATGCTTTGTATCAACAGTTACATGCACCCAATTATTTGGAAGTGTGCTGTATATTGTAAATTATTTAAGAATAGAAAGAACATACTCCATGTACTATTGTCATTTTACTTATGCAAATTACACTAGTGTGTTTAGTTTATGCAGCCTCCCTTCAGCCCCCAGCTTTACTTTCCACCTCTCCCGATCATTTTTTCATAGTGAAAGTGCAAGGTTATCCTTCTCTTACACCTTTGAATTCTTTTTACTCCTTATTTCCCTTTCAAAGCTGAATGACCTCATAGGTCCCAGTGCTTGGCCTTAGGCCTAAATTTCGTATTAAATTACTTTTAGAAATATTTAAATGTTGGTGTAGTGACTTTCCATTTTTGCTCTTTATTTCAAATTTATCTGATTTATTTGATATTTATGTTCTTGCAGAACAAGAAGCCCTTCAGGAGGATCCGGTTGTCCGGCTGGAGCGTGAGAACCGACGGCTTCTTGAGGACAACATGAGACTCGAGCGCGAGAATGACGACTTAGCCCACGAATTAGTCACAAGCAAGATTAGTATGAGACATAGTTTAGACAAGGTTAGTTATTATTATTATTCAGAAGATGAACCCCTATTCATTCATATGGAACAAGCCCACACAGGCTTGAAATTGAAGCTTCGAAAGAATATGGTGTTCATTTTAAAGAAGTAACAGAAGATAATAGGAAATTCAGGAAGGACAGATCAGTTATGAGAAAAGGAAAAAAATAAAGTTAATTGTCTGCTACAAGTTATAATTTTATTTAATTTTTTGAAGTTTTATCCTTTGTATCAATATCCATATGAATTGCTGACAATACTATGACTCGAACAAATATATATAAGTGTATTAATGCATTGTAATTTTACAAATAGTAAAAAGTATTACAATAACAATATTGATACAACCCTACTGTGTCTTCCAGCTTGAGGATAAGTACGATAACCTCAACAAGGAATACAAAAGCGTTAACTCGCTCTTGGGCGATGCCGAAGAAGAAAAGAAACGTCTCCTATTGGAAGCCAATCAGGTTAGAATAAGTTGTACAAGAATTGTATTGAGTGGAATTGGTTTTGTTGAACTTTCCAAGTTCTTGTGGTCCATTTTCAATCGTAGGCTACACCTGTCGGTTATTTGCTTCTATGTAGTTTACCTTTAGATGCGGTTGGAATATACAGTCTCAAATTTAATTGTAATCCTTTAAAAGATTTAAATAGTAAACAGGAGTTCAGAGTTTAGCCTTGTTTTAATTTTGGTTAATGCATGTCTCTCAGTCATTATCTCTTCCCATAATTTTGCTCATCTTAAATGTTTCCCACCCTTTAAGCACATTCCCTGTGGTCTTTTCTCACTTAACACTACGTTTCTATAATTTTTATTATAAAATGAAGACCACTGAGTTAAAGTTAAACCTTCACAGAGCTTGCATGAAGGACTTGTTCTTGATGTGGAACTGAAAGTTGAACACACCTAAACGAGAAGATAAAAAAAAGAGAAGATAAAAAGAAAAGGCAGAGTAGTGCACCTGGGGCAGAAGGAACACTTCTAAAGAAGCTTTTGTGCCATGTAAGGCACACTGTAAATTGTACTTTCAGTGGGCTTTAGTTGCCATAACTTCAACTTCATCTTGCTCCATTTTCAGTTTTTATTCATAGACAATCGTTCAGGCAAGCTGCCCATGAGTATTGCACATTAATGTGACTCAATAGTTTTGATATATTATTTTATAATATTGATAATCCCCCATTCTTGATATTAATAAGGTTAGTTTCATAGGAAAGTCCAGACAACCTTTTAAGATGTTTAGGTGAATATGTGGTCCCAAGTCCATGTGCCTTGTTTTTTCCCTACTGAGAAATTTTTTTATTTTTTCTTCCAGTTGTTTTGCCATGATGTTTTGCTTATAATTGTTCAATAAATTTTCATTAATTTTACAGTATTTAGTTACTTTTTATGCTATATTTTTGTTCCACTGATGTATATTAGCAACAAAACTCTGCTCAACTGTGTGCTGTAAAGTTCCTGTTGTTTTTGTACAAAGCACATCATGATTACATTCTTATTCTCACAAGTCTTGAGTATTGTATATGCATGTGTTTGGTTATGTTTGCTGTGATACATTCCAGCAGTTATAATATTTCAAACTTACTTTCAGTTTTGTTTATTCTCTTGTATTTATTTGAAATTTTATTTTACTTTCAGTTTTGTTTATTCTCTTGTATTTATTTGAAATTTTATTTTCCTTTGGCTTCAGTGACATTACCAGGTGAATCTTAGTTATTTAATAGGTTTTAATTGTATTCATATACAGTATTCAGGTAGAATTACATTAGTTGATGCTTACGAGTGATGTCTAAGTGTTTCTGTAAAAAGTTTTGGGTTGGGAAAATGGGAGGAAATATAAGATTTCGTTGATTCCGGAATATGGTTCAACTGTCTGTTATATTCGATGTACTTATGAGTTTTTACATTTGTCAGTGATTATTGAATAAATTTTTATTTAACTGATAGGACATTTAAGCTCTGCATAAAAATTGCAACACCAGAATTTATTTTATGGTTCGTCCCAAATCAGCGCCATACAAAGATGTCTGCTTTCTTATGTGGTAATGTTCAGATACCCTAGACATTATGTATGTCCCTGTAGATTTAATTCAGGAAGTTATAATGCAGATTAGTAGTTTAGTGTACGTAGCCTGACCTCCAAAGGTAGCCAAAATTCTGATAACCTTTTTGGTAATTTTTATTTATATTATTTTTACCCTGTCTGAATACTTGATACACACTCGTGTAGTTTGGCTTATAATTTGCTGCCTGGGAGGAGTTATGTGTTAATCCTGCTTATATATTATTGGTGACGTCTGTTCCGAGAGCAGCATTTTACAGTTTAGATATCCTTATTTACCTCAGGATTTTCTGGTGTGATAAATCTTCCTTCTCCTGCTATTGTTTATCAGATTGAATGGTTTCCTGTACAAGTTTATGGGTAATAAATGGAATGAATAATGCAAGATATATGAAAGCAGAGAAAAACTACTGTACACTAGGCTGAAAGACAGGAGATTAGCAAAGAAGAAAAAGAATATAAACCATATATAAACAAATTACTACCTCTTTGAAATACTACTTGATCAGATACTAGTGGAGCAGTAGACAAAAATGCTTTATAAAAGCACTTAGTCTTTTTTTGTGGTCAATAACTCTCCAGTGTAGCAGTTAGCAAAAACGGTGGTAAAATAAAATTATGGGATTTATATAATCTCTGGTCTACCTTTCTTCAATTGTAAACCAGTTGACTTGTTAGCACGAGTGAATTTGCTGAAGAAATTCTGTGGGAATTTCATAGTCAGAATTTTACAAAGATTTCATGTTCAAGGTAACTCTTTTTATGTAGTTAAGACCAGGTTTTTTTATGTAGAAGAGATGAAAATGTTCAATTCTTACATTTTCAGAACTGTGTTTAATATGAACTATAGTTTTGGAAAACATTGAACGACACCGTTTTACAAGTTCTTGGTCCCTAAGGGTGTAATAAACAGGTTAAGGTAACCAGTGTGTCTTTTATCATGTTTCTGAGTACTAATAGGAGACTGTTTATTTCTCATAGTAAGTTTTCTGTATTAGTTACTGTGAGGTCTTTTCATCATACCAAAGAAATATAAATAATGTGAATTTATAGTTGGTACAGAACCGTTCAGCTTATTGGGCCTTACCGTAAAGTTTCATCGCTTAATGGAAGTAGCATACTCATTATTGGTTTATGTGTAGTGGTTTACTTTTAAATTGTTGATTTTTATGCACTTAGAAGTTCATAGATACTTAATTATGTATAATTCTATAACAAAAGGAAAAATTCTACTTTCGTTTTTTGTTTGCTTATTATTTTAGAAAATGTTTGTGTATTCAGTGTACTTGAGTTCTTCCCACTTTTGTTCAATGGTGTTCTTCTGATCCTTTCGTAGAATCCATATCTTAAGAAATAATATTCTGTCTCTCAACAGGTGAAGGAGTTGCTGAAAAGGGAAGTTGACAAAGGAGACATTGAATCTCAACGGAACCTGGCAATTATTGCAGACTACAAGAAAATCTGCTCTCAGCTTTCAGAGCGACTTGACAAGGAGCAAGCAGCCAATGCCCAGACAATTAACATGTACAAGGTGAAGTAAAACTGAGGTCTTCCATTTTTATAGCATGACGGCCAAGGGAATTGGTTGGGGTTTTCCATACCGCCTATTTATCTATTTATTTATTTAATTTATTTTTTCTTCAGTATGTGATCTCTTCTTTCTGTATTTCCCATTACCTTTAGTTACTTCTTTCTAATGTACGCTGTAATATTCTTTGGAAGCTTGAATTTCAAGTCAGTGGTCCCTGTGAGGTTGTTTCATATGATTAGGAGTTTTCTTCTAATTATTATTAATTAATTATTATTATTATTCATGGAAATGTAGGGGAGAACAGTGCTTCTTAGTTTTTTTTTATCTTAAAATTGGCATCTTCATGATTATTTGATTTCTTTATTTTCACAGGTAAAGGTTTCAAAATGTGAAAAGTGTAGCGGCATCCTTTCCCCAGTTACGGGGCCACCTGGTGAACTAGCATTGGAGGAATCACCCTTAGCAACCAAACTGCATCAACAAGTTCGAGAGCTTGAGCTGGAGTTGGCTCAAACAAAATTAGCTTTAGTCGAATCTGAATGTAAAAATCAGGTATGTACTGGGATTTACAATGAGTGATGCATGAGTCTTTGACCACCAGCACCTGCGTAAGGTCCTTTTTTTTTTTCTAAGACATGAAAATTTGTTTGTTTTAAGACTACAGCATAGACATTATGTACAATTTCTCTTTTATATTAATTTTACAGTAGTATAATAGTTTGCACGAGTAGTACCATGCTAGCAAAGTGCACTTTACCAAAGAAGCTGCCTAAAGTTTGAAGTGTCAAGCCACTGTGATGTGTGTTATCAAACACAGTAGATATAAACTGATATTGGTTTGACAGGCTATACAAGGGGATTATAATTTAAAAGTTGGTGAGAGGAACAGGATTCTTAAAACAGGAGAATTAGCTAACCAAACATTCTGAGCTTTAGAAAATTGTAACGTGACTTCAAAAATTCTAGAGGCCTCTTTGAGATGATTATTGATCCTATTTGCAGAATATGAATGACGTTATTTAAAGATTACCTCCAAACCCCTTTTAAGCTATAAAGTAAAAGCTGTTCAGATTATATGTCCTAGCATTAGACGAATCAAGCAAGAAGATTTGCATGTTTGAGTGTGGGAGGTGGCAAGGCTGCTGCTGGGAAAATTTGTCCTTATTTGACTATTTACTCTACTCTGATGTTAATTATCTGCAATGCACAAACATTTTGGATTTCTGTTAAGTAATTTTGTGCTGGGTCATTTATCAGTTTAATGTGATTTCTTTTTAGGACTTGGTTCATCAACTAGGCACTGCCATGACTGAGCTGCAAGCAGCCAAGAACACTTGGTTCCAGAAAACGCTCACCTCCTTCTCATCCTTGAAGGAACGCACAGCTGCCGGGGGTAGTATAGGGGGAACGACAGTACCTACCTCTGGGGCCCCAGGTAGTGGGTTACAACGTCAGCCGAGTAAGGAGAGTAGTTAATTCAAGAGTGGAATAAATCTATCTCTAGTAGTGCTTGTTTTACGGCCCAGTATGTGCACGTTAGTGATGGGGTCGTGTGTTGAAAGGTAACGTGAAACATGACTTGCCCCACCAAAGTGGTTGGAAGTGGACGTCCTAGTCGTGAGTTGTATCTACACCAGAAGTGTTTCGGGAGAATGCAGTGTTGGGCCGAGTAACAAGTTATACTTTACATTGACTAAATGCCACAGTACACTTAAATTCATGATAAATCTCACCTCACTTGATAAAGATGAACTTTATAAACCGTACTAAACTTTTACAGAAACTTTATGTAATTGTCGTAGAGTCAGAAGCAGTGGCATTTTCGTGTGCATGTGCGTGTATGAAGATTAAACGAGCATACAAGTAAGCATTGATGCACACATTCATAAAGAAATTTCCTACATACTCATAAATGCATACAAAAATGTATACAGTAAAGTTCACGCATATTAAAAGACAATGAGCAGTGACTTGAGATTGTCTCGCTTGCCGTGGAAGCACGAGAAAATGTATGATGACTTCGCTCTATCAAAGCAGATGGTTTTCTGTTATATATGTATATATGCAAAATACTTTTCCAACATTATAATACCGCATTACTCTCCCAAACTTTTTTGACAAGCTTATGAAGATTATTCTGTGTATAAGTGCCCAGTTTAGACATTTCTGTATTGTATATATTGTACATTTATTTTTTTCATGTGTCCTTGACACATGCCAATCATTTTGTGATGCAAAGTGCCACTTTTCTTTTTCGTCTGCTGTCTGTCAAGTGCTTCTTTAGAGCAGTGCCACTAGGAAGACTACTTTGCAAAATTAGTTCCTTTTCATGCACCCAAGTGAAAGCAGAATTATATGGTTACTGTTTGTGTGTGTGTATAACTAAGGGTATAATTGTATATATCTTGTACACAGTACTATACGTATACTCTTAAAATAAGTGCATAATTACATACTTGAAATCATCCTTATATTGTCACTTAGAAGCTATACAAATTTATGTAAGATCAATTTTCATATGAAAGAATCAGAGGACTTCCCATCTCATGGAATGGTGCACTGGATCCTTGTATTAAGTTCAACAGAAGTAAGAATGCAGTATCAGTGCTTCTAAGAATTTGTTTTTTCCGACGAGATAACAACTCATACGTTGACGTCACTCTCAGTTCCTGTTATCTCCATGACTGAGTTAGCCTTTGTTTGGGTAAGTTTATAACGTGATGTCAGATTTGGGCATGTTTCGGTGACTCGGCAGGAGTGGCTGTCTTTTGGTCAAATAGTATATTTTTATTGCAGTCAAAAGTAAAAACAGTGCATGGGGAGAGGTGGGTATTCCAGTAGCAAGAAGTTGATATATATTTTTGATAAAGTAAAGGTAATGGGATCCATATCATGAGAATTAGACCTCCCCCGTAAAGTAATGGAAAAAGGACAGAAGCATGGAAGGCTTTGGTTTTCGTTCAACTCGAAAGATCTACTTAAGAAGGTGCAATAACTTGTCATGAGGTGGGGAAACTTTGCATTCTCTCTGCTTTGAAATGAAGTAAGCTTTTTATGTATGTTTTTTTTATGGATAGAATGTCTAATATCCTCTCAATGTATCAGTTGATTAGCCATTGCCATATTAATTTTATTTGTAGAATGCATTACTTTAGTTGATGCTGGAATCCACAGTGTTAGGTAATGCTGTATAATTTACAATTTAATTTTTTCAAAGTATTTTATTTTATTGACATTACCATCACACAGCTTCCTTGTCAACAGTTTACTAGTGTAATTGATTCTTTATCTCAGGTGGTGTAGATTATTCTAAGGAGCAGGGTAAAAATAATAATGACATTGTAGCTTTAGCTGCAATAACGTATATTATACCTAATGTACGCTAGTGGGAAACTGGTGTAACACTGAATCTCACTGCAGTTTTAGCTGGTAGTCTCGAACAGTTACCAGGTTTTGTAAGGAATGCATGGAACTAGGTGTGAAGGTTAAACAAAATGTTCATTTACAAGGTTTTAAAGGTAGAATGTTGATCACCTGCTTTCGTTAGTAGATTCTGTAAAGGCTTGTAGTACTCTTTGTGAGGAAGTGCGCAAGCAAGAAGGGTGGTCACCAAAGCAAAATGGAGATTTCACTGCCATTTTTAAAAATTGCTGTAGTTTTTCTTTCAAAAACTATCAAGATATGTAGATGTCTTTAATTGCTGAGCAATGTAGCTTTTGTGGTTTTATTCAGTAGCTGTTTTGGCAATATTTTTAATATCTGTAAATTCATCCCAAAATAGGCCTTAGGTACTTTTCATCGTACTGATGTCATATTTAGTTGTGTATGACTACGGATATAATGATGACCCTTGGTGATGGTTGGCAGTAAATCTCTGATGTTAATATCAAAAGGAATTCCAACTTAACCCATTTTCTGCTGGGGTGTCAATAAAATCTCTTTCCTTTATCTTTCTCAGCTTTGAAACAATGACATTCATTTGCAAAGTATTATGTTCAGGAAACCCAGAGCCTAAAGTGTTGACTCGCTCAAATGTCATGGTAATGTACCCCTTGAATGAATTAGGTTAAGATGTAGACATACATGCAGTTCCTATCACTCTAATTAGGACTCATTAAGAGAGAAAAATGTTCAAATCCCATAGAAGTATGTCATAGGCCATTATGACAGTCATTTCTTTTAGTACCAAATACAGCGGAGAATGTGGAGACATTAAAAAGTCCCTATTTTTATGCCGTTGCTACTGTCTTGCATACGACTGGTAAAAAGCAGTTCATAAACACTTTCCACTTCCAATTTTTGAACAGGTGTTCAAACAATTTTTCAGCTGAAATTAATTGCATCACAGTTCCCTTGGAATATGAGAATTTTGCAAGTAGCTTTTGATATGAAAGGCCTGAGGGTGTGCATTTTGTTGAATTCAAAGGAGTTAATATTGTGTCACAAAGTTTCAAAGTACAATTGTTTTACTTTTAAATATTACGCTGAATATTCTCGCAAACTGAAGGAATCTACTTGTCAAAAGAATAATGTGATGCTTACAGTACACAGTTAATCGGTTAGGTTTTCGAGTTTTTGCAATTCAGTAGGTAACCTAAAATAGTTGAAGGATTAAATTGCAAAACTATGGGTGAATGATATGCTTAAGATATTAAAATATGTATTTTTAAACTGTTGGGGCATGTTGAACTCTGCTTTGTAAGAAGATTCGTATCTTGCCCCTTCAAAAAATCTTGGAGATAGGGAATTGAATTGAAAGCTGCCTTAAATTTCAGCTTCCCTTCATCAAAAGCCTTTAACATTACATAAGTACCTTTTTTTATGCTTATTTTCATTGCTTCAATCACAAAAATGTTAAACTTGTCCTAATTGTCATTGACAGAGAACGAGGAATTTGGTACATAGTGAGTGTTAAATCAAGCCTATCATATGGACTCTTAAAATACAATAGTCCTCTCATTTCTGTTTAACTATAAAAGGAGTTCTTACAATTGAATAGACGTTGATAAGGCTCATAACACCGTTTTTTAGTCATTGTGAGTTGTTGATATCATTTGCTGTAGAAGATGAACTTGCTTGGGCATTTTGAGTTTTTCAAAGATAATGGTTTATTTTTGGGGTCATATTCGTAGCTAAATTTTTTGGAAATACTTCATTTATTTTTAACTGGGCATATTAATTACAGGGGTGGCATTTGATGTTAGCAGTTTGTATATGAAGTACTATTTACTGTTAAGTGTCATGAACCCTATTTGCCTAAAGGAATGGCAGTTATAATATTTTGGACTTTGCATGATAGGCACTTAATATCGTCAGTAGTAGTAGTTATAAAGTAATGATGATATTCTTTGTGTTGTTGTCTTTCCTCTAGTTTGTTTGGACTTGATTCTAATTTTATGACCACCTCAGAAAATGACAGAAGGTCTTTTGAAAATTCTCTGGGGAAATCACAGTAAGCAGATAAACCTTGTAGTAATACAAAGTTATGATTTGGATTCAAGACAAGTTTTGTTTATCAAAATATTTGAATATTCTCTTGAATACTGTTCACATTTTGTAAGGTAGATATTTGCTCTTTAATTTTCAGTATTTCAAAAAATTTGCAGGTACAGTTTGACCATAAATTTACTTAATTATTTTTGGTGAAGTGGTAACAAAATCCAGGAGGATCTGTTTTAAATGTTACACAGTATTTTAGTACAATAGCAAGAGTTGATTATCTAATAAAATATACATACTGCTACAGAAAGCATTGATGCATTTTTTGTATGACTTCTTATTGAACAAGATGCTTTGTTCAGTATACTTGTAACATATTTTAAAATGGAGAAGTTTACAAGATTTTTGCTAAAGGAATTGGTTCAAATGCGATATGTATCAATTTATTTCATTGTATTAATTATTTTTACTGTGTTAGATTGGCATAATTGCTCCTGAGTCTGCCTGTCCGTAAAGAACTACCTTGTCAGACCTGTTTTTCAGAATTTAGTTTGAACGGAATGCTGGTTTTAGGAAGCTGTCAACAGTGTCATGTTCCTAAAACCAGCATTCCGTTCAAACTAAGGAAGCTGTCGAACAGTGTCATAAGCGCCTCTGTGGCATGTTTGGTTTGGTTGTTGCCAGTCACCTCGATTCTCGGGCATTCCATTGAGGGGTCAGAGATGTGTATTTCTGGTGATAGAAGTTCACTCTCGACGTGGTTCGGAAGTCACGTAAAGCCGTTGGTCCCGTTGTTGAATAACCACTGGTTCCATGCAGTTAAAACACCATACAAACAAACAAACAAATAACAGTGTCATTTGCAGTGCACATTGTTAATACTGTAGTAAATGGTACATTTGTTGTTCTGTATTGTAGCTTTAATTTAGTCAGTTACGAAGTTTAGATTTTGTAGTGTCTGTGATTTTACTGAAAAATACAATGGGTAGGGAACTAGGTAACTGAAAGAATCATCATTTACAGAAAAGTATGTTTTCTTACGATGTTATTGTTTAGGCCTGTCAGGTGGCCACAAAGATGGCTACTCGCGTTTCACTCAAAGGTTTATCCACGCATTTATCATACAATTTTCCATTTTTAAAAGACTTTAGATTTTTGGAAGAAACTAATTTTAGGTTATTTAGATTTTTAGTTGCTCTCTGTATGCCTATGCCTCTTTTGCCTTGGATTAGACAGTAGTCCTCTTAAACTAGTAACTTAATTACACATTAACTTTTTAATCAAATGAACTTATGTCATAATGTAATCTGACATTACAGAGTCAAATCTTGAGACACTAGGGTTTGCTGAAGAAGTTGGACATCACATTTGGAAGAAACCAAAGACAGTGTACAAAAAATTAATGGGCAGAAAGCAGTACATTGCAGTAGGGCAGAAGGGTCACTGGAAAAGAACCTTGTGGCACACTGTAAGCAGCCCCTCCCTTGTATGGGGATCTAGTGAACATAATAGGCTTCTTTTGATAATGCTTTGATACTTGAAAAAGTAGTACTACATCAAAAGGCCAGATGTAGAGATGGCATGATATGACGCTTGCTATTTACACACAACTGAAATGTTCTCTTAGTGGGGCCATTGCTTGAGCTTTGAGATGATCTTTTCAAATGAATGCTGAAAGGGATTAGTGTCTTACATGAGCTTGATTGAAGTTTCTAGTCCTTGGAATTATTTTCTGTTAAGGAGTGAATTTGTATCGTACTGGACATAGGTAGGTGAAACAGATATATTCTTGCAGTCTGCATTTCATGTAGTTTTAACGGAACCATAGTAGAGACGACTATTTTGAGGCGTTTCCCTTATCCTAGCGTAGTCTCGCACTGCGCTGCTTTTGGTGAGCTGACTTTTAAGTACCAGTAGGAGGTGTGCGATGGTGTATATATAGGTATAATAGTCACAGGTAGTATTCTACAATTATGCGTTAAGTTTTGAAGTCTCATCAACTTTTTGTTTTCATTTCTGTGACATACTTTTGCCTGAGAAGTACGAGGCATTTTACGCAAGGTAGTTTTAGTTGACCCCAGTGATAAAAGGTTAAGTTATGATGTAATTGGATAAGAACTTACTGGTCTGTGCAAGGGACGCTGTAAACTCTTTTCCTGAAACCGTAAGTTTTTATTCTCTGTTGTATGCTAGAAAAGAGTATTATGAAAACTATGCAGGAACATTAGATGTAATAATTAGTGTATAGAGGTATATATCAAATAGGGTATAGAGTACTGTATTGGTAAAATTTATACTTTTTTTTTTTTTTTTTTTTTTTTTTTTTTTTTTTTTTTTTTTTTTGTATATTATAACCATGGAAAATAAATGTGGTGGTTGTAACTATTATAGATTTTGAATACAAATTTCAGCTGTGGTTAATAAGTAAGTCCGTGTTTATTTTGATTATGTATGGCAAGATAGCATCAAAGTTACCTTTATAACTACAACAATATAGCAACCTTGAACTACAGACATATGGTGAATGTGTAGTTCTAGAGCCAGTTTAATAAGTGCCAGTTTTAAAACTGCTCATTAGTTATAATAATTATATTCATTACTGATATGTTGATCAATTGTAGTATGCACTTGTACTTAGCTTTATTTTGTCAGATATTCCCATATAATTGTATGCTGATGGCTTAGTGTTGTACTCTTCATTTTTATATCTCAGTTCATTTTCTAGTGGCAGGATTTCACGATTGTGATAAAATGTATGTGAAGTGTATGATAGTCTTACATCATGGAAACGTTCCAAGTTAGAATAGGTTGAAAGTAAGAAGAACGCATCTTATGCTACTGAAATACTGTGTGGCCCTGTGGATTTGGTCTTCCCAGGTTTACTGGGTTGTGTCATTTTTACAAGACTTTGGTTTGCATTACCTTAATCTGCTTCTGATCTGAATGACTGGGTAAAGTGGCCCCAAAATGGGATATGATTCGCTGTATGGATGGGTTCAGTTTGCTGCCCTTTGTGGTGTTATTTTAATAGTAATATTATTACTATTAGTAATGATGTGAGTGTAGCTGTCAAAAAACTTTCTCTAATTGTATTTTTAATCTTTCTATTCTTCATCCTGCACCACAATTTTAAGTGGAAATTGACTGCTATTTTTCTACTTCTGCAAAAATTTTGTTTCAGCACATTCCAGTGATTGCTTTACTCTGTAGGATCTTAGTTACCGTAACTTAATGACCAGTGGTCAGTGTTCTACTGAAGACATCAAAATAGAAGAGATTTCTCTGCCTAGTCCTAGCATAAAGACAGATTGCATTTTGTCATTTCTCAGAGACTTTGTAACCAGTGAAGCTTCCCCAACATGTTTTGGCTGAGAAAATGGGATACCCCCTCCCCTCCGTCCCTAACTGCTAGCGTAAGTAATGTTAAAAGAGGGTGGAAGATGATTAGGGGAATTATTTTGGAGGAAAACCAAAGAAGCTGCAAGTTCTGTCGCATTTTGTATTTTTTATTTTTTCTTGCAGAATTTACTCTGGGCTGAAGGAAGGTTTGGAACTTGTGCTTTCGGTGTTTATCCTGCTTGTTTTCTTCAGTGCTTTGTGTTTCATACGAGTTGAAAACTGCTATGGTATTCACAGCTGGTTAGGTAATTTGAAGATTGTTCCAAATTTCCCGTAGGTAATGAGGGTACGTACTCAATGGTTCAACGTTTCTTGCTTTATGGATTATTTTGGTTCTCGTATCTATACCACTGAAAAGTTTTCACTCTTTCCCCACAGTGCAGCCATTTGCTGTGAAGTAGAACCTTCTAGTTATCCTCCCCATACCATTCCTGGTCTTGAAATGGTGAGGACCTTTGGAGTTACTGATGTTTTATTTTGTACTTAAGAATATTTATTCTAAAGATTTGCGAGACATCTCCATCAAAGGAATGGGCTCATTTTATAGAAGAGTATGATTCTGGTTTGAATGAAAAAAAAATTATGCTGTATATTATATAATGTAGACAAAAAGTTTGTTTTATATTTTATTTTATTTTTTCATAGTCTGTAATGATGTAGTTCAGGTCAGGATCTCTTAATGTGAGATTTTTTAATGTTTTACTTCTATTGAGCTCTGTGTATCTCCTCTCTCAAGTTGTGTTTCAAAAGGTTTATTCTTTGTTTCTCCTTGCAGGGTAATATTTCCTACTTAAGAGCAAGCAAGTCTTGTGTTTGTTTGATTTTTTCAGCAAAGGGCTGAACCCCAGTGGTTTTTCCAAAGCCTGTTTGTTGTATTGTCACATTGTTTACAATTATTACTCCCACATCTTTTTTCTTTGAAGAGTTGATCTGGAATATGACATTCAGTCTCGATAGAAATAGCACTGTAAAGGAATTATTAATTATGGGCTAGTTCTTAGCCATATTGAGACTTTTCCAGTCATGTCTTGAGTTCATTACAGTATGAAGGGTAGACAAAAAATTGATGTATATGTTCCAATTCATTCACTTTCATTTAATTTTAGTTTCTCCCGGTGAAATGAGATTTGACAGAATCTTGCATAGAATACATCGATGTCGTTTGAAAATGAAACTGTACAGTTGAAAGAGATAGCTTTGTAAATAACGATACTGTATATTAGTCTTCTGCTTTGTCTGATTCACAAACTAATGGATAAATATTATATATATATATATTATATAACCCAGATTTATTGTATGTTACAGTGTATGTAAGTTGAATTTTTGTTTTTTTACTTATGTCCTTTTGCAAAGGAACAAATATTTTTTTTATTTGATAGCAACATTTCTTTTTTATTGACTTTTGTGTCAACAAGTTCATATTTTTCCTCCATCTATTATTCTCTCCTCTGAATTTTATTTTTCCGTAACTGCCCAAAGTTTCCTTTTACATTATTTAGTCGCGTCAGTAGAACTAGTACATAATTTGGTTTTGTGTGGTTTTTGAACTATAGATATTTGAAGAGAAATAAAGAGCCAATAGAGCCAATAACAGCTAGTCATATAAACATTTGCCTTGTACAATATACTTGCAAACTAACAATATGTTACCGTGTAACCATACCTCACAATATTTGAGTTCGTGTCAGGGGTAGGTGAAGCAAGAAGAAATATCAAATACAATGACAGGCAGGTGACCAAGTGACGTTAAATGTGAAGTTTTCACAAGATTGGTAAACTGAATAGTCATAAAGACTCGAGTTGCTCTGCAGAGTTTGAGTTGGTCCTTTTCCAGGTGGGGAATTGGTTTCGAGAGGTTGGAAACCACAGAATTAGTTTGAAATGTGAATTATAAAAGGTGAACCCCCTTTCCATGGAATTTTTAATCGGTAATTTTAATTTTAACTGAAACTGTTTGGAAATCAAAGCCATTGTTTGATAGGTTGTTGGTCGATTGTTCTTTTTTTTATTCGAGGGCTTTTTTTTACTGTTGGGGTAAAGACCACAGTCACAATTAGCTTATTACCAAAATCCTGAAGATTATCTTTCGTTTTAATCAGTAGTTTTTTTATTTTAATCACTGAATGCAGACCCTTCATCAGTTTTTTCTTTATTAAATCTTTTTCAACAGCAATCTTGAGACCAATGTTGAGCAAAAGCATCATAGTAAAACATTTTTATTCGTTGATAATGTATTGGCTAAGGTGGAAGTGAAATGTATTTCGTTTTCATATTGCCATTTGTGGTCCCCAATTATTTCGATGTTAACCAAAACTTCGTTAACTTGAAAAAATGTGTATTTTCTTATCTATTTTTTAAGAAAAGGTCTGTGTTGATTATCCTAACAAGCGTTGTTTAGTCAGTCTGCAGAATGGTTAGCTTTGTTCCTGGATGCATCTGACATGTGGCTGTAACATTGCCAATATTTTACCTCCTTCTTTTGGCGTTGCAACGTCATGTATGTAGCATTATTCTTAAGAGCGAGTCGTGTCGCGACGAGGTTTGAAATTGTGTATAAAATTGCTCAGTATTCTTGGAGTTGATGTTCTAATTATAACAGTAAGTATCGGTTTTTCCACTGACGAGTTGTCACCACTTGAATTTTTACACAGATTTTCATATTTTGTACTTGAATATTATTATACGTGCCGATTACGATCAGCGATATCAAAGCAGTCACAATACTGTTTATATTACTTGTACATTTCTGCCCCCCTATCTAGAGTTGAAGGTATAAAGTTTAAGTGTTGAATTGTATCAGACATAAAAATAGAGCTGATCTGACGTCAGCAAAGTATAACTGAAGCATTAACTAAAGAAATACACTACACATTTTAAGCTTTAAAAAATAAAAGAAGTTGAGCTTTTCTTTTTTGTTTAGAATGAATAATAATGGTGTTTTGTACAGAATCATAACCTTTTGTATTATTTAGTCTTGATTTTTAAATTGACTTTTAAAATGCTTCGGTAGCAATCTCATCATCTGATCTGTCTTGCCGTTCACATAATGGTTCTAAGCTTGTGCGGAATACAGTTGTAACAAAAGTCTTGCTGCTTTTATATGCCCTGTCTTTGTATAGGATCACTTTCTTGTTCAGAAAGAGAGAGAGAGATACTGTATTTAGTCGATTGAAAAGGGCAGTAAAACGTACTCATGTGATAAAAAAAAAGATGGTGTGTATGGTTCAATTCTGTAGCTTATGTAGCTAATACTTATAAAAAGAGAAATTTCTTTAGTGTTTTATTTACAGTACTCACTTTTTTGAGATGTATATTTCTGAACATCTGGTGTATGAACTTGATCAGCACTTGGAGAATCATTCTTGAACTGGTAAAACCCGACAGAGCTCTAACAATGGGATTATCTCGTCTCCCTTGGAGTACCAAAGTGTTCTGCATCTCACAGGTATGTATGTTGTAAATGAATTTTAATTTAATTAGGAATTTTTATTCTCTTTTTTTTTTAAATAAATTTTAGTTAGGAATTATTATTGTCCTGTAATGTGGCATACCCTTTTCATTATTGTTGATCTAATGCCTTATTGGTCATTCACATAGCACTGAATTATCACCCATTGTGATCTAACATGCCTAGAACATATCTTATTTAAATTCCCCATTTTTATGAGGATTAGCCAGCTCATTTATATACCATGGTGTTGGCAGAGTGCAAATGAAGGTTCACAACTACTACTTTTTAGCACTCATTTTGTTAGCGTGCATAGGCAATGTTTTGAATCTATGCTGATTGGGCATTAAGGAGCTGACTGGTCCTGTCTTCATGTCAGTTGCTTTTTTTATTCCTCCCAGATGGGCTAATTGTTTTAAACTATTTTTCAAGCTTGACGAAGGTTTTAAGTAACTTGAAGCAGTGTGGAGACCCAGTCTTTCACTCTTTGGCCATTCAATCCTGATTTGCCTTCCAGTACAGAGTCTGCTAACAGTGAGGCTAGTAGTCAATACTGTAGTTATGGTTTAAAACTAATTTTGACTTGCATTTGACTGAGTATATTTCATGTGCTGTCATATTTTTGAATTTTTCAGTACAGTACTACCAAATTGGTAAAGATAAACTGGCTTTTACTTTTAAAACTTTATTTTTAAATATTCTGATTATTTGTCGTTGGATATATTTATTTGCCATTGCTTAATCCATCAAGGATAGAGGTATTCAATCAATTACAAGCATTATCTTGAGCATTTATTTTTAAAACTATCTTATTTGCATAATTCTTTCAGAAAAATTCTTCATTCAGACTGGTCCAAAATTATATCAAACAGGAAGAGAAGTGTAGTGGCGGCAGCAGTATGTTTACCAGCAGGAGAAGTTACAGGCAATATTAAGCCACAAGGTCAAGCAGTACTTTCATGGCCTGTAACTCCAGGCCAGCTTGAGGGTATTCAGGTGTCAAAAAAGTAATACCAAGGAAGCAGAGGAGCAGAGGGTGTCCTTCCTCAGTGGTAGCAAGCAGAGGATGCCCTTCTTCAACAACAGCAAGCAGAGGGTACCCTTTAATAACAGCAAGCAGAGGGTACCCTTAAATAACAGCAAGCAGAGAACACCCTCCTTCAGTAGCAGCAAGCAGAGGACGCCTTCCTTTAGCAGCAGCAAGCAGAGGGTACCTTCCTTTATCAGCACTAAGCAGAGGGCACCCTTATTCAACAACATCAGGAAACAGGGCACTCCTTCCTCAGCAGCAGGAAGGAGAAATTGCCCTTCTTCAACAGCAGGAGATGGTGCCCTTTAATAACAGCAATCAGAGAGCACCCTCCTTCAAGAGTAGCAAGCAGAGGGCACCCTCCTCCACTAGTAGCCAGCAGATGGTGTCCTTTTTTAACAGCTGCAAACAGAGGTTGTCCTTCTTTAACAGCTACAAACAGAGGGTGTCCTTCTTTAACAGCTGCAAACAGAGGGTGTCCTTTAACGACTGCAAACAGAGGGTGTCCTTCTTTAACAGCTGCAAGGAGAGTGTGCCCTTCTTCAGCAGTAGCAAGTAGAGGGTATACTTCAGCAACAGCAAGTGGAGGGCACCTCTGTTCAGCATCAGCAGCAGCAGAGGGCACCTCCTGCCAAGAGGGGGTCAGTTTTCTTTATAGGCAGGTGTAGGTGCACTTCTTCAACCACCACAATATGTTGGTGCTCTTCAGCAGTAACAGCAGATGGTGCTCTTCTTGAGGAGGAAGTGTCTTTCCCCTTCAGCAGCAGTAGTTCGCTTCCTCTTTTCCAACAGACGTATTGATATTCTCCTCGAGAAGTAAAAGTCAACATTCTTCAGTAGCAGCAGGTGGATGTTTTCCTTATCAGAGTCGGCAGAAGGTGTATTTCAGCAAATAGTGACCTCCTCCAGCACTAGAAGCAGAGTATGCCTTCGTAAGTACCAGCAGTGGGGGATGATGATGATCTGAAGTAGCTGTGTTTTTTTTATTTTTTGCATCTTCAAATACAGTGGCAATCACCTTCAGCACTAACAGGCAAGGGAGCCTTCTTCCAATTCCAGTAGTAAGGGGCTCTCATCTTCTGTTCCATCGTCAGTTGCTGGTAGTTTTATCTGAATAGTAGATAGAGTCCTTCATCACTAGGAGCAACATCGGATGTGATGTGAAGAGACAGTCTTCACATCACAGAAGTCAGTACCAGCAGAACTAGGAATAGGACCCATGGACCATGGCGGTTATCTTGTAGCATTGACTGTAGCAGCAGAGTCGATGATTTGAACAGGGAACTTGGCTGGCAGTAGACTTCACCATGTTCATTGTGAGTTTCTCCACCGTGTTCATTTTGAGTTTCAAGTTGCTGAATAATCAAAACGAAGATAGCTAACTGTACCATTTCACCATCTGTATTGTATCTTCACTATAATTGCTGTTTGTTTTTTTTCTGAATAAAATATTGATGTTCAAAGCTTTTCTTTTTAACCAACGTGCAGCTTTATTAAGTTATATGTATGCTTTACTCCTTGATTACTCCTCGAGGTTTTTAGTATTCCATGGATGATATTCAGTTGTAGGAAACTTTTGTCTCCAGTTGGGACCAACAGTTGACACTGAAAGGTAAATGATTTAATTATATGCTTTGCTGTGAGTAATTTGATTTACAATAATACATTTAAATTTGGTTTTCCTTGGGTACTTGATTCATTCACCAGAACAGTTCAAGTGGTTTTTCAGCAACCCAAATACAATTACTTTATAAACAGTTCTGAACAATTTAACATATATTGTAATTCTAGACAATTTAACCGATATGAATTGTCTCGAAAGATTGTAAAATAGTAATATGCAAAGTCTTCATTGTGAAATACGTACCGTGACAATTCTGAAGAGCAAGAAGTTTAAACTAATCTGTTGCATTTACATGCAATCAATATATTCTTCCAAAGTAGCGACTGAACATCTCGTCTGCCTGGTCACTTATTGGTCCCAGTTTGGAAAGCATTCTGAAATTATTTTAGTTTCTTAAACAAGTACTTGATTTCCTTCATAAAACTTTACAATAACGAAAAACGGATCAGTGTAAATTGTCCTAGAATTCCTGTTGTCATAAAACAAAAATGAAAAATCAGGTACCATAACTAAACAACCGTTATCGTGGCAGACAAGCCTCAAAGTAATTTAAGTGTGAGCTGCTGAAGAAAATAAACTTAATATTTTCAAAAGTCATAGGACAATGTGATATGCTGTCACACGACAATGTAATGTGCATTTAGTTACTGCCATGAAAAAATTGGCAGGAACAGATGAACGGTCAACAGAATCACTCGAGAACGCCCCTCGGTGGCGTGGTTGTATGGTGTTTGCGTTCCACCTCGGTGATCGCCGGTTCGATTCTCGGCCATTTCATTGAGGAGTGAGAGATGTGTATTTCTGGTGATAGAAGTTAACTCTCGACGTTGTTCGGAAGTCACGTAAAGCCGTTGGTCCCGTTGCTGAATAACCTCTGGTTCCATGCAACGTAAAACCACCATACAAACAAAGAAACTCGAGAATAGGCCTGAAAAAAAAGTTCTAGTATAAATATACTGTTGCAGCAAGAGATGAACTTATCTAGATCAAATAAGGGAATTAAATAGGTTAAGAGTTGATCCAAATTCTGATATTTCGACTAGAGAAAAGGCAAACTGGTCATATTATTGGTTCTCAAAAATCGAGCAAAATATTCTCGTAGTCGCCTGTGGAGAGAGAGAGAGAGAGAGCAAGCTACTGAATCTTTGGCCAATACAAGAAAGTAGATAAAATTCAAGTTAAGGTTACTTAACCACTGCAAAGAAGGCTTAAATGGTTTCTTGTGTATTAAAGATTCTTAAATGTAACCATTTAAGGAAGAGTAGTTATTCTGTAACCAAGGAATAGGAGTATACATGATGAAAACTGTCCAAACATCAGGCCAGAAGTCATCATTGACTACTTAAGGTGCGTCCACACGGTCGAACAATGTCCGACGGACAAACACTGTTACCAATTAACAATTGTCTGCCGGTCTTTGCCTTGTGAGCAGAGTAAAAACAGTAATATACAACCTTATCTGGTACCACTGTTTGTTACCAGATCTACTTCCATCGTTTCAACGCTTATGACGTCATCCTTCTTCGCCTATGATATGGTAACAGTGTTTATCCGTCGGGCATTGTTCGACCGTGTGGACGCACCTTTAGAGAGATACAGGCCTAATATCAAATCTCCGAGTGAGATGGGTAATATACAACTTACAGAAAACCACTAAAGGTACAATTCATCAAGCTAAAATCTGTCGCCATAAGGAGACCACGGTTGTTTTTTAATATCTTTAGATTACTACACAGTCAGACAGATTCCTATTATGAAGGTGATGACTTGCACATAACTGCAAATATCCAAGGCAACAGGAATACCGGAAATTGACAAAACTTAAGTTTGACAGAGAAAATACAACTGACCCCAAGACATTCTTACAAATGCTTTATAGACCTAAGCTCTTCTGAAGCACAGGCTACAGTAAGATGTCAAGAGGACATCTTGGGTACTATGTAGGCCTACAGAGGCATGGCATGTTGAGAGTGGAAAAAGAAAACTCAATTCATTAAGCTCCTCAAAGACTGGAAAACCCAACAACAGTAAATTAGCAGTTACACTGCAAAACCTAAAACCTGAATACTAATATGAAATTGAAGGCACAGGGAACATTTAAAGAATTAGATGCTGTGCGCTAGCTTACGTTCAAACGTCAAATTAAACGATCATTAATTAAATAAACTAATAAATCAATATCAATATACCAATTGTCAAATATAAATTTCAAACCACAGTTAAACTTTTATTCATAATGAAACTAGTGGTTGTAACACACTGTTAATAGAATCCCGTAAGAAAACCAGGTAATATGTACCCAGCCAGAGACTTAATTAGAACTTTTAGCGAAATACAGGACATTGTAAACTATAATCCTACAAATGGATGACTGTTCAGTCTTCTGGTGCATTAAAAGGAAAACTTGTCAATATTTAATAGATTTCTGTAAAAATGCCATCTATGAAATTAAAATATTACTGAAACCACCACCAAGATACACTGAAGAGTAAAGTAGAAGTCTAGCTTCAGAAATTAAATAATTTCAAACTAAATCAATCAGATCTTTCGTAGACCTATTCATTGCAAAATCCACAGAATTACAAGGAGATTCAAGGCTACATTATGACTTTAAAAGTACAATTGTCATGATGGACCACAAGCCATTGAGAAACGAGTACAGTTCTACCATTTTAAAACCACCACCCTGTTCCTTTCATGGACAATTACGCTCCAACAAGCTTCTTACGTTTAAGAGGTTTGAAGGTGGCAACTGGGAATTTATAATATGCACCAGACAATTTTAAGTTTTCAATGCATATTCTATCGTTTTCAACGTTGATACCGTAAAGAATTTATATTCCCTGTGATTGAAGAAACACTGGGACAGATGGAAAGCAAAATGTAGAGATGTAGTAAGTAACTTCGTAACACCACCGCCATCAAACCACAATCAAACCAAATCTAAAAGTCAAATGTATTGTTCTTTTTTTTTTTTTTTCTCCTTTTTTTTTTCTTCTCTCTCTCTCTCTCGCTCTCTCTCATCCTCTTCTCTCTCTTCATCTCTACACTCTCTCGTCTCTTCTCTCTCTCTCTCTCTCTATCTCCTCTCTCTCTCTTCTCTCTCTCTCTCTCTCAATATTATATATATATATATATATATATATATTATTATAATATATATATATATAGATAAATATATTATAATATATATATAACTATATATATATATATCCCTTTGCAGAGAGGGCTAATAATTCCCGCGTATCCGAGAAAGGAGAAGACAGGTAAAGTTCACCCAGCGCCATAATAACTTTGCCTTCTCGGCAGATGCCTAAATTGGGAGAAGAAGATAACACAGACCTCGGCTCATGTAAACAGTTTACCGGACTTAAGCTAACCCGAACACGATGTCTCTTTATATATAACAATGTTTCTCTCTCTCTCTCTCCCCACTTTGCTTGGTGGAGAATACTAAAGTTTATAAGTGGATTGATGTAGATGTTTTTATATTAGTCAAAGATGAAGATGCATGAATTAGTATGAATATTCAAGAGTTTACATAATGCTTTTCGGAGTGTTGTACTTTGGACATGGATATACAGTAGTACTAAAAAATTTCTCTCTCTCTCTCTCTCTCTCTCTCTCTCTCTCTCTCCACTTTGCTTGGTTTGCGTATATGTCGGCTTGTGTGATGCTGGATAAGGCCACTCAAGTTGTAGAATGATGTCGGTAGATGTTTTATATAGCGAAAGCTATGGAGAAAGATAAGTAAAATGGTATAAATATCTACGAGTTTTATCTTGCTCTCGCGAGGCTATGTTACGTAGTACGAAGCGCTTATACTTCGTGATAGTGTCTTGTTTTAGACCTATGATGAATTGCCTCTTTTTGTAAAAGACTAAATAAAGTAGTTACAAGTTCTAACATAAATTGATAACTGGTTGATAACTGGATAGCAAGCCATCAAATAATAATAACCAACGTGCAACGAAAATAACTGATGATTCAGCTTGGTTATCTAACATTCTCTCTCTCTCTCTCTCTCTCTCTCTCTCTCTCACCTGGCCACGATCAATCAGAAACAAGAACTCAAACAAATACAGGAAACCATCATCATTACAGTGAGTCGCCACTGCAATAGACGTCAAAATAAGGAGTCCTTCTTTAATTACCTGTTAACAAACTATGTCAACATTCCGTCCCCCACTCTTTCCATGCACCACTAGACAGACATTAGTTCGAACTGCTGGCTAGCACGCTCTCTCTCTCTCTCTCTCTCTCTCCTCTCTCTCTCTCTCTCTCTCTCCTTCTCTCTCTCTCGTCCTCTGTCTCTGTCTCTTCTCTTGTCTTGTCTCTGTCTCTGTCTCTGTTCTCAAATAAATTCAGAGGAGAAAAAATCCTACTTTCGACGTCCAATTATGCAAATGGAGCAAAACATGTTTCAGTTTTAAGTTACGCTATTTTGGTTCGGTCTAAAACTGACTGTGTCTTGGTACTAGAGTTCGTGAACGCACGTTACTACTTCTTCAACATAATATCAACCGGAAATTCTTCGGCCTTAGGAGGAACTCTTCCCTTGTCACTCTCCACCTCACAATCTCCTCTTGATGGCCAAAACACGAGGGGTGGGGAGAGGGGGTTGTTGTTGCTTGGGGTTGGGTGTGGTTGGTCATGAACGTATCACTTCTGACTAATTGCGAGACAGAGTTTATAGATGTTTATTATATGTTTCTCTTAAAACCACCAGGTGGAGGCATGAAAATGTTGTGCTTTGTGGCCGGCGTTATGTTTACCACATGTCGCATACAGTATGAATTGTTTCAGATACAGAGCTGGTTGGACGATAGTAGTACCAGTTAAAATTCTGAAAAGGAAATTCTCTCAAAGTTTGAAGTTAGTTGTTTATAATTTTATGGTTCAGTAATAAAGCTAGAAATGACGTTGTGTTGTGTTAGAGAGAGAGAGAGAGAGAGAGAGAGAGAGAGAGAGAGAGAGAGAGAGAGAGTAAGCGCATAGGACTAATGACACGGTAACCCACATGGTAAGACAGCCTCGTATAGCAACTAATTAACTTGAATTTGAATCTGATGGCTTACGGTTTAGCCGTTTCAAGTTAGAGGTATATATTTACCTTACTTTTTAAAATTTATAGGGGAGCGCCAGTTTCTTATTTACTTACATTTTTATAAGTATCCGTTGTCTTGATTCGTTCTTATTTCTTGTTCATTACTTGGAATGGAAATTTGTCCCCAGTCAACAGATCTGATATACTGTACAAGTGGCTATTTACATAATCCTTTCCCCAACCCTAACCACTTCTATTTGTGTGTATGTGCACGTGCTAGCTCAAATATCCAAACTCAGTAACTTTGTGCAGAAGGAAGGGAATTCACTGACAATACTCGACCACACGACTGTTTAGCTAATAACTGAAGCTGAAAGTTGTATGTTAGTGTACATTCTAGTCTGTAGTGCTACCACTGTCTGAAACATTGTAACTGGCTGGTGAATTTATTAATAAAGTACCGACCTGTACATTCCTCGTATCCCAGCTTTGATGTGACATTGTCCTAAGTTTATAGTTGACTCTTGTTCAAGATTACTGATGCAGGCAACAAGGAGTCACCTTGTTTATATCAAGTTCTGAGTCTCAAGCACTTCTTCTGCTGTCAGGGAGTTAAATCCTTGTGTTCTTGGTACAATTCTGTGGAGAAAGAAAGATATTTTACAGGCTTTTAGTACTTCCCTTTTTCTATGTAGGTCTAGAGACGAAGATTGATATAGTAACTATATAGACTTTTTGTATTTTTACTTTTATTTTAGGTCTAGAATCATCATTTACCCAAAATGGTCAAGGTATATGTATTGACTTTAACAACTGCTGATCTTACCTTCAGAATTTTTGACAGCTACTGGTCCGTTATACAGAACCTTTGAACAACTTCTGATCTATTATACAGAACTGTACTGGAACAAGCTTTATGCTAGATGATCAAGCCAGCCCTTGTCATCTTTTAATTAACAAAATTTATCATACTAAATAAGTTTTATACGCTTAGGGCAAAAGTTACATACCGTAAAGATTCGACGTAGAGAGAAGTTTTCTAGTATCGTAATTCCTTGGTAAAACTAATTAGGTAGGTACAGATCCTCAGGCTATAAGAACCAGTGCTCGCACATTGGTTTAGAGACGAGAACCTGTCCTGTTTTATCCGTGGGTGGAAAAAGTTTAAGTTGTAGAATTGTTATTTTAATGTCATTCTAGACTAAAAATACTCTTATATGAAGTGCAAAATCACAATTAGATGCAATGAAAAGGCTATGATTTGTCACTAATTTAAGCAAGGTCGTAGTCTCAGTGTTTGCACAACTCTGATTGAAAACCATCAAGCAAGTGGGGAGAATTCATGTTAGTTTTCCAAACGATTTGTAGAGCTTGTTCATGCATATTCCAAGGAAAAACAATTACTTTTCTGCCAAAGAACCATACCAAAGTTCCTATTCTATCATGTAAGCCTTTCCTTCTACTTTTAGAACAACTTTATCCTGCGGAAAAATATACTAGTTTAGTAATTCATTAATTGTTATACCCAACACTTCAAGGTATAAGAGTCCTCTGACCAAAGGAGCTTGTGTGTCCTTGAGGCTATAAGGACCACTGATTTTGTACTGAAATGGCCTCTGCTATTGTCAGTTTCTTATTATGAACTACAGAAGCTACAGGTAATTGCTCACCAATTCTCTGCTATCAGACAGAGAGAACTATTCTCCTTTCTGTGTTAGAGTTTTAATCCAGGAAAACAGGGGGTAGGTATATAGCATACTGACCAAAACAAAAGACTTTCTTATACCACCTTTGTACTCTTGGTTATAACTTGATAACATGACTTACAAAGGACAACCCCGATGTCTTGATACTACAAGCTGTAGTTATCCTCTCTTCTCTGCTGGCTGGGTCACTCTTCTGCAAAATAAATAAGAACGTAGATTCAGTGTAACACTAATATGGATAGTACCATCCTTAGCAACTTCAGGTAAATTTAGTTTTTTACTCAAGTGCAGAAAAAATATATAGTAAAATGGGGTAAGAAAAAATATAGGGGTTGATGGGGCAAGAAAGAATCACCCCTTTTTATACCTTTCTCCCTAATTAATCATCATTTTTAGGTGATTTGTTGTTAGAATATCTTTTTGTAATTACTATCATGTGTATATTACATAACATTTCTTTTATGCATATTTTCAGGATAATTTTTTCCAAAAGTTTAAGGAAAAAAATTAGCAAAACTTTAAAGTAGCTCATAAGAAGTTTGATTTTTTTCCCCCATTCGCAGAGGCCAAGCTCATTTTGGGGTAAGAAAGAATCACAAGCCCCCCCCGGTAGCCCCTGCGTATTGCTCTATGACCCCTGATCCCCCTCCCCGGGGGGGGAGGTAATTTTTTTTGCACCATTCTAATGGCTAAGTCTGGGGTAAGAAAAAATCAAAATCACTGATTTTTTCTTGCCCCATACTTGATTTTTTGTTCCCCAAATGTGAGCAGCTTTTACCCAAAATTGATTTTTTATTTCCCCGATCATATTTTTTGTCATATAGTGTCTCTTCAAAGCATAATAAATCCTTTTGTATTTGAATGAAATAAGAATTTGTCCTTTCCAAGGACTGACTGACATGTTTAAACATCCATACACTGTAGGTACTTAGCATAGACTCGCTTTTTAATAAAAACATGTTCAGACTTGTTAGATAATACACTTCTCCTGATTTTGGATGGGCATCTCAGCCATACATCTGTAGAGACAGACAATACTAGTGGCAAAAAGTGAACATATCAGTATCATCAAGCTTCCTGCACATTGTACAGATCTGTTACAACCATTAGACGTTGCTTGCTTTGCGCCTTTAAAATCATACTATGATGCAGCACTGCAACAGCATGTACATCAGACATGGGCACGAGTGCCATTACAAAAATGTGGCTTGTGAATATGCTGTGCAGTGTCTGGAAGCAGGGACTTTCGACTGACAATGTAAAGGCAGGTTTTCGTGCTACTGGAATATATCCTTTGAATTCAGAAAAGTACAATAAAGATCGCCTTTGTCCTGTGAAATTGAAAACTTTCAAAACATGGCTGGACAGAGGGCGCCCAAAAGATGACGAAAATAATCCTGTGGTATTGGATGCTATGACTGATAAGGAGGCAGGCATCAACGACTCACAACTAATTCCATCATCAGCAATTCAGCAGGATGTTTCACAGAGATCTACTTTCACTAGTCAAGAAGTAACGCTAATGCCTGGAGCAGATGTAGACAAGCGTCGTTTTGATACATCAACCATAGCTCAAGAAGGATCACCAGGCTGCAGTCACTGGCTGGATGTTCAAGGCCCCACTGATAAAGATGAACTTCTTGAAGATATTGAGAAGGATATTCAGCAGCGAGGAACACTTATTGCTAAAAATTTGAGTTGGACGGATCTCGTCAATGAAATTCAAGCAAGGGCTCCAACAGGAATGAAGTTTAATATCCTGTTGGTAGCAAAGGAAAAGGAAACTTCACTGGAAGAGATTTTGAATTCCAGAGGGCGTAGTGGAACACATCCTCTCACAAGAAGAAAAATCAACATGCATAGCCAAATTATCACTCAAGGAGAATGCAGTAAGGAGCTTACAAGTCATCGGGTTCCGAAAGGAAGAATGAATATGAAGTTAAGCAAGGGAAAGAAAAAGGATCCTGAACCACTTTCCGACAGCACAACAAAAATTGAAGAAATAAACGTGGAAAGTGATTCTGCTGATGACGTAAGTTTCAGTTTGGATCAAGATGAAAGCGACATGGAATGTGAACATGAAGTGGTACCAGCTCCAACAGAAACAGGCATTCCTATAATATCAGAAGATTCTGTTCTGTTGGAAAGTACTATGCAGTATACTGCACTAAACCACGAATGATTTATTTTTGGGGAAAAATAATAAAAACCTTTGCAAACAATGAAGGCGGCACAGTAACGAAAGCTCAAGTTGATTGTCTTCAAAAGAAGAATATCTCCAGTAATCCCAAGGAATGGACCTGGATTGAGCAGAACAAGGACAAAAAGGACATTGATATTGTTGATACAACGTACATTTTCTACGGGCCAGAAGAACTTATGGTGAATGAAGGTTTCTTTAGATTCCCAGATGAAATGGCATAGCTCGTCTAAAGAAGATAGAAAAGGATTTGTTAATTGAATTATAGCATGAGTATGCATGATTTACAATTCATACCAGTGAAATGATTTTCATTTTGTTTATGGAAATTGTAATGAAAATTTTTTTTCACAAATAAATACCAAAAAATACACTTTTTTGTTATCTTTTGATATGATTTAACTTTTGTTCATGTTAAACTTCCCATTTTGTATGGAAAAATGCATTTTAGTTTCTTACACATGTTTCTTTAGCCAAAAATAAACATGATTTGTTCTTGCCTCGATATGATTTTTTTACCCCATTTCAGGATAAAAAAAATCATCAAAAAATATTGTTAAAAAAACATTAAAGGTCCTAGGCTCAATTCCTTTTCATGATTTACTTAACATTGAATATTGATAAATATGAAAAGCTTTAACTGGAAATGCAAAATCAAATAGAGGGAAAAATGAAAGTTTTGTGTTTTGATTATTTTTTGCCCCACTTGACTATATTTGCATATTATATCAAAACTGCTTAACCAGAGTGAATAGGACTACAGTTTAGTATTTTAAATACCCAACTGTAAAAACTACAACTTATTATTATAGAATATATACCCAAATTATAAGAGATTTTATTAATGTTAAAACCAAAATTCCTACAGATTTTAGTTCGTGTCTACGTTTCTGTGGGAGCTTACCAAACTAGACCATGCACACTCAGATTAATATCATTAAACGACCTAATTTCAGTAGTTACATTTAACACGTACAGATCTTCAAGCCATAGAGAAGAATTTTTAACAATGACCTAAAACCTGTCACTCACCTCTAGAAACCTCTATAAAAACCCTTTGAGGATCAGATTGTGCTTATCTCAGATAAGGCATCCTTGATACTGAACGTGAAGGGATATTACTCCAGTATCTTTCTTGTTTTGGACTCACATAAAAGCTATATTTTATCTTCCTTATAATATGGCCTCCCAGCCGATGTCAAACAAGTTTACCTCTGGTGGATTTTGCTGAAGGCGTTCTGTCAAGGAAAATTTATATTAAAAGGCTGGAAAAATCGTTAATTGTACATAATGCACTCGACATATAATGTTGTTTCCAGAAAGTACATTGACCCTAAGTTAAAAGCGGTTGTCCATTACCAATGCATGAAGTTAGTTGTTACTATTCTCGATTGCGAGATGTAATTTGTTCTTGTTTGCTGAGATGAGACCATAGAATTATTACAGTCAATTGAAATAAGACTGAAATAATAATAATAATAATAATAATAATACTAATAATAATAATATAATAATAATAATAATAATAATAATAATAATAATAATAATAATAATAATAATAATAAATGTTTTAACGTAAATATATCTCGTTACGTTTTTTATTTTAAAAGGACCGTTGTCGATGATGGCGAGATTTGGACATTGTTGGTGGTGGTGGTGGTTTGGGGGAAAGTGGTGGGGGAGGGGATATGGGGGGTGGCTGTTGGCGTGGGTAGTGAGAGGGGGGGATGAGGGTGGGGAGAGGGGCGGGGAGGTAATATGCACTTTTTTTTTGTTTTTTTCTCGAAAGCCACTTCCGTCTTCGTAAATTCTCTCTCTCTCCTCTCTCTCTCTCTCTCTCTCTCTCTGAGAATTACTTCGCACTGTCTAGTGGAGAATTTTAAAAAATTCATGGGAGTGTATAATCGTATGAACATGCAATAAAATGGAGAGAGAGAGAGAGAGAGATTAAGATATCGTAATCACACGATCATCATCTACCAAATTAGATTGTCAAAAAAGATAATAATAACAATAATAATAATAATAATAATAATAATAATAATAATAATAATAACAATAATAATAATAATAACGCCACTTCATAATGACTGACTCTGCCTTAGACCAAATAATAAACAAAAGGAATACTGTCACAAGTTTCCTTCCGTACAATCCTCCACCGCCTTCCCCTCCCTCTCTCCCGTCACGAGGGAGTGAGGGAGGGAGGGAGGACGAAGGAGAGAGAGAGAGGGAGAGAGAGAGGGGGGGTATGGGCGTGGGCGTATTTGCAGAAGTCAAAAAAGAGAAGCTCATTCATTTTAGTCTGTCAATACTCTGTCGGGGACGTCAAGTGTTCAACAATTACTGTGACATTAAACCACCTCGGCCCCGTCTCTCTCTCTCTCTCTCTCTCTCTCTCTCTCTCTCTCTCTCTCTCTCTCTCTCAAGAAGTGTTGTTTACTCATTGTTGTATGTGCTTTTAAAATATAGACAATTTCTGTGTTACTAAATCTGGCTTTCTCTCTCTCTCTCTCTCTCTCTCTCTCTCTCTCTCTCTCTCTCTCTTTCATCAAGAAGTCCTTTTTTTTTCTCATTGTTATATATGGTTTTAAAAGTCTTTAAATTTTCTTCTCCTAAATTTGCTCTCTCTCTCTCTCTCTCTCTCTCTCTCTCTCTCTCTCTCTCTCTCTCTCTCTCTCGTATGAGATTAAAGAGTTTACAAAAATGACTTTTCTAAATTACCTGTCTACTTCAAAGTTAAGTAATTTTAAACTGGCTTTAGAAATTAAAATTTACAAAACTACAACGAACACTAATTTTTTTAAAATTAGCTTCGACGTTCAAGTAATTTTAGACTGGCTGTTAAATTAAAGTACCCGTGGTTAAAAAAAATTCTATACCACAAATTCTAAATTGGCTTAAAGATAAATATATAAAACAAGACACCAGACACTAAGACCTTTTAAAAATAATTTTTATCCGAAGCTGAAGTCTTTTTAAACTAGTTTGAAAATGATAAAAACTAAGAAAAATCTTTCTCGATTAGTAATTTCAAATTGGTTTTTATTAATTAAAGTACAAAATGCTCCACTAAATTAATGAATATTAATTGTAAAAAATGCTGTAGCCAACGTTCACAGTAAATCATTCATATGAAAGAAGCCTCTTGTGTGCGCGTTTTTTTTTTCTAGTTTTGTTTTTACAAGTTACTTCGGGCGTTGTAAAACTGCAATTAGGCGTTCTTTTAAAATCCTAGGTGGGCGTGGGCGGTGGGCTGTCTAATGAGAGACGGGAGGATGGTCATTAACGTAATATTTCGGTCGTGAACATAAAACTGTCGTTCAAAATAATAATAAATAATAAATAATAAATAATAAATAATAAATAATAAATAATAAATAATAAATAATAAATAACAAATAATAATGATCATAATGATAAATGATAAAAATAATAATAATAAATAAATAATAATAATAATAATAATAATAATAATAATAATAATAATCATACTATAATGGGCGTAATGTCTTGTCTGTCTGTCATTCAATCACGGCAAACGGCTGTCAGATGGGCATGAAACTTGGCAGGGTTATGGTGGTGACCTCTAAGATGGTTTGTAATGGGGTTTCATCCAACCTACCCCCCTCCTTTGTTTGGGGTGAGGGTGAGAAGGGATTCCCTGAAACGGAGCCGTTTCTGGCCGTGAAACGAGGCTGGTTATTCCCGTAGACTTAGTTATTTTACGATTCTTCATACATAATTTCTGTACAACTTCCCCGGAGAAAGTCGCGAATATTTCAGCTCTGACACAATAGAAGATGAAAATTATCATCAATATCCGCAAAGATTTTTTGAATAACTTAAATCCATCGGAACTGCCAGTGCACAAAATAACGTTGAAGAAGTACTGCCCGGTAATGTTGCTTCGGTATTTCGATCCTGCCAATGGACATAATAAAAAGGAAACTGACAAGTTCTTACTTTCTACTCTTTTTTGGAAGACACAGGATCATAAGAGCATTTATCAGTAGCCATAACGCACTGACATACAAGTTGCGTCTTTGCAGTAACATAATGAAAAGAAAGATACTTTATTATTCGTATCACCGTGCAAAGTAATTGACAAAGAAACGAACCAATCAAGATCCCTGCTCCGTCAAATGAAAGTCACCGACAAGAGAGAGAGAGAGAGAGAGAGAGAGAGAGAGAGAGAGAGAGAGAGAGAGAGAGCGAGCCATTTAACGACATTAATGCACTACAATTTTATAATTTTATCTTGCTATCAAAAAATGAGAGAGAGAAAGAGAGAGGAGATAATTTGTGATTTGAGAGCTAAGTAATCCGATAATCCCATCACCGT
This sequence comes from Macrobrachium nipponense, assembly GCF_015104395.2. Taxonomy (NCBI): domain Eukaryota; kingdom Metazoa; phylum Arthropoda; class Malacostraca; order Decapoda; family Palaemonidae; genus Macrobrachium; species Macrobrachium nipponense. The sequence continues at coordinate 25,738,364 of NC_087216.1, read as the reverse complement.
CTTCGTTACTTGACTTACATTGAGAGAGAGAGAGAGAGAGAGAGAGAGAGAGAGAGAGAGAGAATCATTAAAAGAGGGTAAACAATAATGAATACGAACTTCTTTACGTTCATTGATCGTCCCTTCACTACTTTAAGAGAGAGAGAGGAGAGAGAGAGAGAGAGAGAGAGAGAGAGAGAGAGAGAATATCATTAAAAGAGGGGGGAAACAACAATGAATCAAGAAATTCTCTGCGTTCAGTGATCGTCCCTTGAATTACATTACGAGAGAGAGAGAGAGAGAGAGAGAGAAAGAGAGAGAGAGAGAGAGAGACTATTAGTGTAATCGCCCTTACTTTAATATTGCTGAACAAATAGTACTTATAAATTTTTCACTTCTGCACCCGTATTTTATCACCCATCGTAGATGGGTAAGTTTGCTAGTGATCATAATGGTTGCAGGTCCACAATATTATCGCATGTGAAGTATAAAGTCTTTAATAGATAATAAAAGTTTTCGAACCTTGTACTAGGTTCATCTTCAGTCAAGTGAACATTATGACTTTAAAAATCCGTCGAAGTAAACTTCTGAACAGGACAATTCCACAACGACGAACGCAAATGGAGGAAGCGCTCAACAGCCCAACTAGGTCATTCTGTTGTTGATGTTCGAATTCCTGTTTGCTCTTCTGCTGGAACGTCTTGTGGGCTGTGATGATGTTGCATGATGTTCCCCCGGCGGCGCGGCTGCAACATTGCTGGAAGTCACATCCCCCGTGCGGCAATCTGTCTGAGGGAGGAGAGCAGAAGAGGGGGCAGCTACAGGCAGAGGAAAAACAGAGCTGTCATAAAATTAAAATTTCTAACAAAGTTTTGAAAAATGTAAAAATTGACTAATTTTAAGACAGCTCTGTTTTTCCTCTGCCTGTTGCTGGCCCCTCTTCTGCTCTCCTCCCTCAGACAGATTACTACCGCACGGGGGATGTGACGTCCAGCAATGTTGCAGCCGCGCCGCCAGGGGAACACCATACAGCATCATCACAGCCCACAAGACGTTCCAGCAGAAGAGCAAACAGGAATTCGAACATCAACAACAGAACTACCTAGTTGAGCTGCTGAGCGCTTCCTCCATTTGCGTTCGTCGTTGTGGAATTGTCCTGTTCAGAAGTTTACTTCGACGGATTTTTAAAGTCATAATGTTCACTTGACTGAAGATGAACCTAGTACAAGGTTCGAAAACTTTTATTATCTATTAAAGACTTTATACTTCACGTGCGATATTATTGTGGACCTGCAACCATTGTCATAATTTTCGACTCGGAAAATTGTGCCCCATAATAATAATAATAATAATAATAATAATAATAATAATAATAATAATAATAATAATAATAAAATAATAATAATAATAATAATAATAATAATAATAATAATAATAATAATAATAATAAATAATAATAATAATAATAATAATTCGGTAGTTTTTCTTCAGTTTGATATTAATCTTCTTTTGAGATGATGCCCATCCAAGATGTTGATCGAAATTCAAGTGATGCCCAAATGCCCAGATGTATAATGGCATGGAAATGTTGCATAGTCATTGCCGAATAATATCATGTCCACTTGTTTGCTCACATGAGATGGGCTTAGAACCCCTTCCGTGCTGTTGGCAATTATGTTTATCAATTGCATGCACTCACCATTGCACTATTAAGTTACACGAGATTAATACCTAATAACATTGGCAGCTGGGTATTGAAAATGGGTATTGTAGACAGAAAATCCTTAAAAGGTTGGCAGCTTTTGCACTCAAGACACGAGAATGTTGACCATAATCATGGTGTTTTCTAAGCAATTTAAAGAATCACATTTGCACTAAGCTACAGGAGATTAATGCCCAATACCATAGATATCTGGGCAAGGTATGAAAAATGGGTATTCAGTGGAAAACCCCTCACGATTCAGACATGAAAATGTTTAATGTCTTTTTTAGCAATTTTATGTATCACCTTAGCACTCTTAAAGTTATGAGAGAGAGAGAGAGAGAGAGAGAGAGAGAGAGAGAGAGAGAGAGAGAGAGAGAATACCCAAACCTCCAAATTCTCCCATACGAAATCACAGTACGCTCCAATTTACGAAAATGATAAATGAACGCCCTTTCACAAGGAGAGTTTTTAGGGCTGTCCACATGATGCTTCCTAAAGACCTTTCTTGACCTTTTTAGGGAGCCTTACACTTTGGGGAAGACTTGATGGGAGCCCATATTAAGTAGGGAGAGGCCGGGGAAGGCGAGGGGAGAGGAGGAAGGAGTGTCAGCGGTTATCAATCATGGGAGTGTGAGAACGCTCGTCGGGCCAAATGATAGTTTGGGAGAATTGGAGTAGTTTCCCCTTTGGGGGAAGTCTAACAGAAAACTGGAGTCACGACGATAATATTTATCTTTATTTAACAGGAGTCCAAGATCGTTACAGAATCCTACCACATATTTATTCATTTGTTTAACTAGATACAGGAGACTAACTGTAATGAAAACTGATGTACATGGACACACAGAAGACTCGTCAAATACAGGGACGGTATTTTCTTAACGCTAATGGGAATTGTTTTCAAGTTACGAAATATTCATACATACATTGTTATGTATTTATGTATGTATGTATGTATTTATGTACATATATATTATACGTATATATATATAGGATATATATATATATATATATATATGTACATATATATATATCATTTATATATATATATATATATCTAATATATATATATATATATATGTATATATATATATAACATAGTATATGCATATCTATATATGTACATATATATATATATATATATATATCTATATATATATATATATATATATATATATATACATATATATGTATGTAAATATGTGTGGATATATATGTATATATATATATATATATTATATATATATATTGGTTACTAAATGTACATGTATATATGTATACATATATATGTATATATATATATATATATATATATATATATAGTATATATATATACTATATATGTATATATATATACATATACATACATATCTATACATATATATTGTATTAACATATATACATACATATATATGCGTATATATACGTATATATACGTGTATATAATTTATATATATATATATATATATATATATATATATATATATATATATATAGTATTATGAATACTTATCACATCACCGTGATTCATATAATAAATCATTCGAGCTCCAAATGTCCTTTAATTTCTAGTTCGCTCTACCTCGGAATTGATATATTTTCATATATGTACCGAAGGGGAATTTTTAGTTGATAATAATTTAATGATTTATATGAATCACGGTGATGTGATAAGTATTCATAACAAGGCTACGTTGGTCAAACACTCGAATCGGCTAGCATGGTTGAGTGGGTTTCATATCGATTCTAATTACGAAAACACCGAGATCGACGGTGATTTGTAATAATGGTCAGAATCAACACACTTATAGCCTCTCTGCTGGCTGACTCGGTAGCATCACTGACCGTTTCTGATTTCGTTTCCCGTCCACTGGACGGTGGTTCGATTCCATGGGGGGACGAAATTATTATCAACTAAAAATTCCCCTTCAGTACATATATGAAAATATATCAATTCCGAAGTAGAGCGAATTAGATATTAAAGTACATTTGTAGCTCGAATGATATATATGTATGAATATATTCATATTTATAATATAAAAATATAGTGTATATATTTTAAAATCACAGTTTAATTTGGTGTAATTCACCAAACCCTATAAGGAGCCTACTATCATAATAATAATAATAATAATAATAATAATAATAATAATAATAATAATAATAATAATAATAATAATAATAATCAAACTTCATAAAAAAAATCTATTTCAAAACAACACACATTTTCCAAAATGCTTCACACACTACAAACAATTCAAAAAAATTCAAAAAGAGCGAAATAATAAAAAAAAAATGACCGAAAATAAATATAAATAAAAAAAAATCTCCTACATCTTGGGACGCTCTACGGTCAAAGATCGTATTTCTTCAGGGTTTTGCTTGTGTGTGTGTGTGTGTGTATGTGTGTGTGTATCTGTATGTGTGTGTGCGTGCGTGTGTGTGTTTTTTGACGGGAAAAATAAATTCTCACAGAAACCCGATGCTGGCCGAGACCGGGAAACAATGTTTATGCCCTGTATAGGAAGTGGTTTATTTCTGAGGTTTATTTTGGGCAGGTTTGGTTTATCAGTAAACCACACTGGATTGGTAGCTGAGGATCGTTAAAACGGTCAAGTGTTGGTGGTTGACGAATGTTGGGTGAACTAATAATAATAATGATAAATGTAAATAAATAATACTGATAAACGAGTAAACAATATTTAAGCGAATAAATAGAATTGTAAATAATAATAATAATAATAAATAATAATAATAATAAATAATAATAATAATATAATAATAAATATATAATAATTATAATAATAAAATAATAAATAATAATAATAATAATAATAATAATAGTAAAAACAACATGCGCGAATAAATAGATAAGAAATAAATAAATGAATAATAATAATAATAATAATAATATAATAATAATAATAATAATAATAATAAATAATAATATATAATAATAATAATAATCACAATAAAACAATAATACTCGAGTAAAAATATTGAGCGAATAATTAATAATATAATAATAATAATAATAATAATAATAATATATAATAATAATAATATTTAAAATAAAATGAGCGAATAAATTTTAAAAAATATAAGTAAAAGTATAAAAGTATTAAAGTATGAAAGTATGAAAAAATAAAATAAAAATAGAAATAAAAATAAAAAATAATAAAAATAAAAAAATAATAAAAATGAAAATAATAAAAATGAAAATAATAACAATAATAATGTTCATTTTAAAATACACATTTATATCAGTGAATGATATTCCGTCAATGATACAGCTAATAGCTATGATTGTGGGCTTTTAATGCCCAGCAATTTAACCACGGCATTGTGATTGTTTTTAGCAATAACAATCATTACATACACGAGGGGGTACCGTTAGGCAAAATACCCAAAATGTACTAAATAGTTCTAACAACCTGAACCAAGTTATATCCTTCCAATCGCCCATGATTTTCTTAAATGGTAACTTATATGTCCACAGAACCTCACTGTAATAGGAACATAAGTATAATTAGTCACTTTCTCCAAACCTCCTGTATTTGTGACAACGATAACAAAGTTGGTGGTGCGTTGTTATAGAATAAGTACAAAAAATCTTAATTCGATATGTAGGCCTATATGTACGGTTGAGTTGGTATCAACTTACACCTCACTGTAAGAAATGGTACACAATTCTCCTGTAACTACATCGTGACTATATGAATATAATTTCCAGAGGTGACGGTCAGCCTATAGCTCATTACCCACTCCAGTTAAAATTTTGGAAAGCATTCACGTAATCTATGACTGTAGGCCTAGTACTGACTGGAAGGTAACTTGAAATACAGTTCCAGAGCGTGAATGCCAGCCTATATAGCTCATTTACCCACTTCAGTTCAAATTTTGGAAAGCATTCACGTTAATCTATGACTTTTAGGTAGGTCTAGTACTATCTGGAAGGTAACTTGGAATATAGTTCCAAAAACGTGAAAGCCAGCCTATATAGGTCATTTATCCACTTCAGTTCAAATTTTGGGAAGCTTTTACGTTAATCTATGACTTAAGCCTAGTACTAGCTTGAAGAAACTGGTGTTATTGATTACGCGCAAGATGGATAATGTTGTCACTGGGTCCCCAACCACCTACAGCAATTGCAAATTGCCACACACAGAGAGATTCAACTCATGAAACGGATAGATAATGTTTACCGGCACAGCACACGAACCAGAATACGCCCTGCGCGTCGTCTTCAGAGTCCAAGTCCTTTTTTTTTTTCTTCAAACAACACCGAGACCCATTAGTTTCCAGTCGCCGAAATACTCGTTAAGGATGTCTGAGCAGCCTTTGAAATGTATTCCAGACAATAATTCATTGGTGGCCTTCAGCAGTTGCAAAATTCTTGCATAAATGCTATGAAATCGTTTACTTCCGTTACCTCTGCAGCAATCTGGACTGTCTCTTTATATCCAAATATAGATAAAGACATATCACGTATGTTGCCATTTAACAAGGTCATCTTTGAGTTGGCTGTACGGTTCGAGGCATTCTCTCTCTCTTCTCTCTCTCTCTCTCTCTCTCTCTCTGTCTCTCTCTCTCTCTCTCTGAAGAACACAGGGATAAATAAATTCTACATCAAATGTTGATATTTTTAATTCTTGTATCGCATCGGTAAGGACATTCAAATATATATTAAGCGAATAGCGTCCAAACGCTGTCAGTAGTACTTAAGATTATATTACAATTATTAATAATTCTATAATCATTATTTTTTTTAATTATAAACCTTTCTTTTTTTGGCATGTAAAGGTTCTTCTACAATATATACAAATCAGACGATATTTACAGAAGACAATTTGCCTGGAATACAAGCATTTTATTGGGACAAAGGTGGAAAAAGATATTAAGGTATTATAAAGAATAATTTTCCACTTTTCATTTATGATATGATAATGAAAATATTTATGATTATATTTTTTTATATTAGGGATCCTTCTTTTTCATTTTTGTCGTAATTTTCACAAAAGTCTGACTGGAAAAATCAGAAATAATAGCAATATTCAGTGTTCTTGAAAGACTGAGAACAGTCTAATCTTCAGAAATGTTAGTAACATTCAATGTCCTTGAATGACTGAACATTCTAATATTTAGGAAAATCAATAACATTCAATGTTCTTGAAAGACTGAACAGTCTAATCTTCAGAAATGTTAGTAACATTCAATGTCCTTGAATAACACTGAACATTCTAATATTTAGGAAAATCAATAACATTCAATGTTCTTGAAAGACTGAACAGTCTAATCTTCAGAAATGTTAGTAACGTCCAATATTCTCGAAAGACTGAGAACATTAAGACTGAAAATGAACAACTGAACAGTAATCATGAACACATGAATTTCCAGCTACCTCAAGTAACTTTTGAACACTGAACACAAAACATCGAATGTCCTCATTTTCCAGTGTCACAATTGAACAAGAACACCTGATGAACACTGTAATAAGCCTTTTCAGTGCTGTATAAAAAGTGTACACTTTATGATGGACACATGAAATTTTTTTTATCAAATTTAAAAAACTAATTGTATTGTATTGGTGTTTTTTTGATAGCTTCAATCAGGCTGAATATCACATACGCGGATATAAAGTATAAAAATAGTATAACACCTTAGTTACGTTAAAAGCATCAGTATTTTACATTCTTTTTTTTATATAGAGGTATGTATGTATGTATGTATGTATGTATGTATGTATGTATGTATGTATAAGGGGGCTGTATGTGTATGTGGTAAGGTTTACATATTGGTGTTATGTATACGTTTATGTATGCACTTAAATTATATATGTGTGGATATATGTGTAAACAAATACGAAATTTCATGTGATTGTAATTCAAACAGTACCATCTCTAAGGCCACATCATATCACATAAAACTTATTGGGCAAATAATTCGAGTGAAGTTATGAAATGTTGAATAATATTCTTTGCAGCGTCTGCAAAAATTGTCACTGAATTTTGTAACTAGTAGCAAATATTTTTTTTATCTTTATTTTGCTAAACAATGACAAATTTATTAATGTTACAAATGTCTGTCAAGGCATGAATATGAGTAATTAATTTTTGCTGATAATAGTAACTACTTGGTACAAATGTTGCTGGTATTATTGGCTATTTGGTACAAATGTTGCTGGTATTATTGGCTATTTGGTACAAAAGTTGCTGGTATTACTGGCGATTTGGTACAAATGTTGCTGGTAATATTAGGTACTTGGTACGAATGTTGCTGGTATTATTGGCTACTTATTACACATGTTGCTGGTATTATTGGCTACTTATTACACATGTTGCTGGTATTATTGGCTACTTATTACACATGTTGCTGGTATTATTGGCTACCAGGTGCAAATGTTGCTGGTATTACTGGCTACCTGGTACAAATGTTCCTGGCAGTATTGGTTACTTGGTACAAATGTTGCTGGCAACATTTACTGATTGGTGCAAATTTTAGAACAATACTTGCTCCTTGGTGTAATTTTTGCTGACGATACTAGTTATTTTGCGCAAAGTTTGCTGACTTCACTGCCTACTAGGTGCAAAATCAGCTGACAAGATTGCTTACTTACTGTAAATTTTAGAGGAAAGCTGCATCAAATATTCCTTTGATAATTCCGTTTTAAAAATGAAAAAAATTATCACATGTAACATTGTTATAATGCCTTGATCTGTATCTTCAATCTAAAGACCACGTTTATCAAAATATGAGTCTTAAAAACACTTTTCTTTTTTTTTAAAGATACGTATATAACAATTTTCAATCACAAATAACTGAACAGCATAGAGTCTTCGCGTGTATTACTCTTCACAATTTAACAAAAAAATCGTTTATTTAAGATTTTCCGCAAGAAATATATATATCGAGTTGTGCAGGTAATGAACAAGTCAGTATAATCCCGAGCCACTCTTCTATTCTAAACCTTCAAGATCCGATAATGTAAACAAGTATATTCATAGATAGGTACCATTTCATGGCCGCGTTGCTCAGACACTGTTCGGTGAACTTCACGAAGTTTTTAGAGGGGGGGGGGGGGGGGGGGGGAAGATGTCCTTTGGTACTATAGTGAGCTTCGTTTCCGTTGCCGGGGTAGAATCCACAGGTCCACACGAGGCTTCTTTATTCATTTTATACCTTGGAAAGGGCTCTTGAATCTAAATGAATCAACCATTTCGGAGTCTATACTTTTGTCTTCATTTCTGACAAGGACTCATTTCTTTAGCTGGTTCTATCGAAGCTAAAGCTTGACGACTAAGCTTCAGCTTGAGTTTGTAAAGCTTCTTCTCGTCAAACTACTGCAAGCTTTAAGCGTCTTTTTCTTCTACTTTCCTTCTCGCTCGGAATTCACAAAAGCTTGAAATAGGACGGTGGGGTGGAAAAAAAATGAAAGCTTAAAGCTGAATTTGTTTATAAGCAGGTAAGGCACATGATGAGTGGTTACAATAAATTCACAACCATCATATTCAGGCTGCGTAAAACCACGGTCGCGCGCGCACACACACACACAAACACGCACACAAACACGCTTATAGAAGGCAGAGTGCTTTCGCAATATATGACGTCTGTTTGGTCACCTTCGACAATTCTATGTTTTTCCATCGAATCTATAAGTCATTTCACTCATAGATTTGCTCTGTAAATCTATGGAATCTATGTAATTCATTCGAAATCGTTGTTATATAAGCACAGTAAACATAAATTGTTGAAATAATATAGTAATGGTTAAACCATTAGAAGTGTGTAACGAAAGTAGAAACATGGAGTGCAGATCCCGTAGACTTTATCAGATCCACGCTCTGACCAGAATTACCGTTCATTTTCTTTTTAAATTTTAAAAAATATTATCCTTTTCATTTTTATTTGTTGTATTTCAGAAAATGTTTGCTGATTCCATGCGTAACACTTACACCACTGAAAAAATTGTAAGTCTCTCCACTGTTCATTTAACCAATAAAGTATATTCACATTCGTCATAATCTCAAGCATAAGACACTTTTTTATTTATTTTTTTTTATCTTGAAAGACTTTCACTGAAAATTAGACGTCATATTAATGACGTCACAGGTATGACATCACGCTACATGATATACCAAGCAAAAAGCGAGAACAATATCGCAAAATGCTCGACGATACCAATCGTTAGCTACTCCACGATATGTCAAAATATTTTATCAGTTTCCTGCAAGAATTCACTGGATAAATATTGTTTAATCACACCAAAAAAGATTCGGTAACTGGTAACTTCCGAGAGCCACTGTTTTAAAGTGGTCGTCACCACTGCTCCGGGCATGTCTTCCGGTGCCCAAATACCCAAGTTTTCAGAGGTGCTATTCTGACATCTCTCGGGGCATTGGGGAATGGCTTCTGAAATACCCAGTTTTCAGAAGCACTGTTCTGACATCTCTCGGGGCATTGGGGCATGACTTCCCAAGTACCCAGTTTTCCGAGTCACTTTGGCGATAACTCGGGGCATCGGGACATGGGGAATGACTCTACCCAAATATCCAGTCGACAGAGGCACTGTTCCGACGTTTTGGGGCACAGGGCATTGGGAACGACTCTTCAAAAATACCCAGTTTTCAGTCACTTTACCGATACCTCGAGGCACTGGGGTATGGGGAATGCCTACCCAAATACCCCGCAAGTCTTCCGAGTCACTATGCCCATAACGAAGGGCATCTGGGCATGGGGCATGACTCTATACCCGGCTACGACTCTATCTGGAAGAATAATCGTGATAAGTCGGCGGCTGACGGTACAGTTGCGAATTCAGCTGCGGAGATGCCGGGTACGGCGGGGGGTACACGGGCGAGGTGCGGGCGTACGGAGACGCCCTCGCCTTCACCGCCGCCCCGTAGTTGTACGGGCCGTACATAGGTCCGTACGTGCACATGTCCCCAGCGTACGGCTGGTTCAAAGGAATGCATTGGTTCCCCGCGGCGCCCACGCCTCCCAGTCCTGAATCCGCTCTTCCTGCTGCTCCTGCCGAGGACGTGAGCGTCGGCGGGGACCCCTGGAGGATTCCCGTGGGCGTCATGGTGGCGCCGCCCATCATGCGGGAGACGAGGCCGCCCTCGGCGTCGCATTCGTCTGCAAGAGAAAAGGGACGTCAGGTAAACAAGTGAGCAGCTTCTGTTTTGTTGTCATTAGAATACCAAGGCTTATGTTACCTCAGGTCACGATGAAGCAGAAAAAGGTAAACAAAGATATATGGGAGACGAATGAACACATATGTCAGCGTATTCTTTAAATGATTTTCTATTACATAAATCTAATTTTTCTGGCATCATCACTTCGACGGCAATATTATTCACTGAAATCACAAATTGTTTTCCATATTAGACGGCTACCATGACGCAAGTATATAGATGTGTATTTTATTTATTCAGCAATTTAAATAAACAGTTTTGTATGATTTAATGTCTTCATCAACATACTTCATACACTTCTGCAAGAACTTAATAATCAGTTCATAGACATAGGCACACACACACACACACACACACACACATATATATATATATATATATATATATATATATATATATATATATATCTATATATATATATATATATCAGTTGTATACCACATAGGAAAATGAAAAAGGTATATCTCAGAAAATGCCCAACAGTTTTTCGTCCTCCAATGGACCTCTTCTTGGAGCGTTTATTAAGGAAAGAGATAAAGTTTACAGTGCATGCGGCCAAGAAAGGCCTAAAATGTTTTTAAACATACAGTTACCAAAAACTAGCAGTTTGAGCTACAAACTATAATATACGAACAAATAATACGAGCAATGCTTTATGTGTTCATAGTAGTTTTTATGTAATGCACCGATTGACTGGCTCGGGTCAAAGATTTTGTTTAAGAGCACAGGTTTTATTGAAAGAAATTTGATAGAGACAGCTTGCATTGTTCACAGCAAAGGAAAAAATTTTTAATTTATCGCCTGGTTTGTATAAATTAGATCCTTTTATCTACATGTCATGAAACGTCAGTACAAATTGGGATAATGTTATCCATTAACTATCATATAGTATAGGCTTGTTAATATGTACTGTATGTTATGCTGTTTCAAATGGATGTATTACCTCGTTAGATATTTTGGTATTTTTCATTTGCTCAACTGCTATTCTTGTTTTTATTGTTATTTTACTGCTGAATAGTTGTAGCTCAAACTGCTAGTTTTTGGTAACTGTATGTTTAAAAACATTTTAGGCCTTTCTTGGCCGCATGCACTGTAAACTTTATCTCTTTCCTTAATAAACGCTCCAAGAAGAGTCATTGGAGGACGAAAAACTGTTGGGCATTTTCTGAGATATACCTTTTTTTCATTTTCCTATGTGGTATACAACTGAATTACATATCTTCGTGCCTAAGAAGATTACCAGACTACTATATATATATATATATATATATATATATATATATATATATATATATATATATATATGCACAAAACAAATCCCACCCACAGGAATGTATATAAACCACAAACTGATTCTAGTTTCTTTCCAAAGTTCTGTCTCTCCTTTTGACTGATCATCCAACGCTTCTGTCATCAATTGCAACTGTCCGAGATATACTGAGGTTCTGCTTTGAAGGCGAGAATCAAATATATATATATATCTTCAGGATAAGTTTAGAATACTTTTAAGCACAAAATAGAAGAAGACATTAGGACCAGCTGAGACATTCTGGGAGAATCTAAAATTCTTGCGGGAAATTTGTAATAATAATAATAATAATAATAATAATAATAATAATAATAATAATAATAATAATAATAATCTTTTAGGAGTGGTATGATGGCGTTCGTAGATGGATTTTTCTCTTAAGTTAAACATTATTATGATATAATAATATATATCCTTCTATTTATCTGCATTGAAGAAGAAGAAGAAGAAGAAGAAGAAGAAGAAGAAGAAAGAAGAAAATGAAAATTACGAAAAGCAAATAAAACTTTGAAAGAAACGAAGAAGGGAATAAAAATAATCCCGAAAAAGAATATGAAAAATGAAGAAACAAAAACGGAAACTAAACATTCCGCTATCTCACAAACCGAGGTCCAAAAAAATGACGTCATATGAGAGAGAGAGAGAGAGAGAGAGAGTGAGAGAGAGACCTACAGAATCCCATCGCACTGATTCATTGATGATTTTGCAACTCAACACGGGGCACTAACTCATCTATAAGTCTCCAAAGACATTAATCCTTATGTTACTTAAGCTGTCTGTGTGTTTTGGTTTAACGTGGGGGTAGTGCTCTCTCTCTCTCTCTCTCTCTCTCTCTCTCTCTCTCTCTCTCTCTCTCTCTCTCTCTGTTCCTCAGGCGAATTTAGGATTATCAAAATATATGGTCATTGTATACTATTATTGACAGTGTTATGATACTGTCTCTCTCTCTTGGACGAATACGATTTATCAAAGCATATAATCGTGATAAGTGTTATTACTGATGTTAAGACATTATTTCTCTCTCTTTCTCTCTCTCTCTCTCTCTCGCACAGCAGGGTATAAGGAGGAAGCTGTAAAGATAAAACAGCTAAGAGAGAGAGAGAGAGAGAGAGAGAGAGAGAGCTGTCAATCTCATCACAAGAACAATAATCACAGGGAAGATATGAATATTTCAAAGAGGAGGAGGTCTCGGAATAAAGTTTTATTAGCATGTCTCTCTCTCTCTCCCTTCTCTCTCTCTCTCTCTCTCTCTCTCTATCTCTCTCTCGGCTATCGATATATATATATATATATATATGTATATATATATATATATACATATATAGAATATATACTATATATACATATATATAAATATATATATACTAGCTGACCAACCCGGCGCTACCGTGAAAACCCTGAACGAGTCTACGGGTAGGGGAAGGGAGGGAAGAAGGAACGGAGGGGAAGGGGGGAGGGAGGTAGGGAGAGGGAGAGGGGATGGGTTAGGGATATAC
>NC_087216.1:25717181-25719681 GCF_015104395.2 Macrobrachium nipponense | reverse complement strand
TCAAGACAAGATGAGACACTTCCCCAATCAAACGCTTTGATATAATTTTAAATAACTCTCTTTTTTTTCATCTTTATCTCTCCCTCTTCTTCTTGCGAGGCTCATATGGGTCATAATTTACGACGGGGAGGAGGAGGAGAAGAAGAAGTAGAAGAAGAAGGAGAAGAAGAAAATAATGGGCCAACGGTACATCTTTATGAAGACAGTGTCTTACAATCTGACACCTAGGTGTACCACCGAAGGCGGACGAGATATGTTGACTATGGGATTCTCCTTCCCTTCCCGACGATACGGTACCGTCTGTGATCTCCCCCCTCCCCCCTCCCCCTTTTTCCCATCTCCTAATGACTTTGTACCTCCTCCAACCTATACCTACCCCTTGTGTGAGACCATTTTGACAACCGTCATTGCACAAATCAAGCGAATCTCTCTCTCTCTCTCTCTCTCTCTCTCTCTCTCTCTCTCTCTAATCTCTTGCCTCAATATTATAATTATTATTCATTATTATTATTATTATTATTATTATTATTATTATTATTATTATTATTATTATTATTTGCAGTTATCTGTTATCATTTGGAGCTTTGTTTATTATTATTATTATTATTATTATTATTATTTCAATAAAGCTATCATAAATTTCAAGCTTACTCTCTCTCTCTCTCTCTCTCTCTCTCTCTCTCTCTCTCTCTCTGTGTCTCTATCTCTGTCTCTCTTTCTCTCCGTAGTCTGCGAGTGGTTTTAAAAACGAAAAATCTTCTTAAACAATCTAATTCTCTGCAAATTGCAATACAATCGAATTTCAAATCCCTTTAAACATTTTGTTTAAGTCTTTAGAACTTCATTCTTATTTTCGGGAACACCAAACAATTCGTTAATTAAAATTAGTTCGTAAACATTTATTTAGCTGTCTGGGAAATAATTTTCTCGAGTATTAGGTAAAGTGCATATCATTCTCTCTCTCTCTCTCTCTCTCTCTCTCTCTCTCTCTCTTCTCTCCTCTCTCTTCTCTCTCACATTATTACTCTGACGAGTAAATTTACTAAAAAAATGTAATAATTTATCATGGCCAATTTTAAATGTATTCCTCTTCATTTACTGTTTCCTCTCTCTCTCTCTCTCTCTCTCTCCTCTCTCTCTCTCTCTCTCTCTCTCTCGTTCTAACGAATAAATTTATGAAACAGCTATGCTAAACATGTTTGTTTTTCTCATCACTGTTACCTCTCTCTCTCTCTTTCTCACATATACACAAATGTCCGTGGGCCCCGCCCCATTCATCTCCACCACAAACGCCACCACCAACACTTCCTCCAACACTCCCTTCTCCAACACCACCAGCTTGACACACGAGGCTTCGGAGGTCGTAGGAATTTTTATTTGCCATCTCGGATCACACCAGAACGACTACAACCACTTAGCCTGCCACGCCAACTACGCCCTCGGAGTCAGAGGGGCTTAACCGCCCGCCCGAGGCCTCGCCTGGCATCTTGGCCCTCAGGCGAGGGCGCCCCAAGGGCCCGAGTCGCGGGGCGCCCTAGCCTAGGGCGGCTCGGGAAGTCAGTCCTCTCTGGCCGGGCGGTTTTGCTGAATCGTTCAACAAGGTTTATGGACGACATTAGGCAGAGGTAAAGAGGACGATTTCTGTGGCCAGCGTGACAAACATTTTAGTTTGGAACAATCGAGGGGGAGAGAGAGAGAGAGAGAGAGAGAGAGAGAGAGAGAGAGAGAGAGAGAGAGAGAGAGAGAGAGAGAGAGAGAGAGAAGGAAGTATATTTAATATGATTATATTTAGTAAATTTGTGATATATACATTTTCATTCGGTTTGGTTTGGAGCAATATGAGGAAGGGAGAGAGAGAGAGAGAGAGAGAGAGAGGAGAGAGAGAGAGATAGACGTCACTATACTACGAACATTGGGGTCGGGGCATCGGTGGTGCCCCGCTCGAGATCTTCGGAGATTCCCCCAGTTTGGCATCCAGCTTCATTTGCATACTGTACCCCTGTAAGTGATCAAGTCGCTGGTATTTTAACTAAGTGGGGGGGGGGTACAGTACGGGAAAGGGGAGGGGGGTGTGGGGGAGGTTGATCCACACACACAGACACTTAAAACGCTCCAACGGAGGGAAACACAAACACTAAAATAAACGAATAAAAAAATAAAACGAATAGCGGAAATTTTGCGTAGTGAACGGTGCCTATAAACAAATCAAAGACAGCCATTAACGGAAACTTCGGCAGACAACGGTCCCTGTAAACGGACGTCCCCTACCCGTGTAATAATGAATATAAACTTCAAAATCGACGACAATTTGTTACCCGCAAGCCATAAACAACCGTAATTATATATAAAAAAGAAAGAAAATAAATAACATCCATCTTCCGCCTCTACCTCATTTGAATATTGCACCTTGAAGTTAAAATCCGCGACGCGTGGATGGCAACGCTGCCTACCGCAGAGACTTGGCACTAAGGGGGCTTATGGGCTAATTAGCTTGAAATAT
>NC_087216.1:25709681-25714681 GCF_015104395.2 Macrobrachium nipponense | reverse complement strand
GGGGGTAGTTAAAGGGAGGTATATATTCCAGCGGGCACTCGTCCTCTGCTTTCACCAGCGGATTTGGGATTCAGCTTTGCATTGGAGGATTTGATTTCGCAGTAATCTGCAACTTTGCAAGGCAGACAGGAGCTATAGCCAAGGCAGCGCAAGAAGCAGCCTGGGCAACATCGGCCTACCAAGATGCATCTCGACCGTCATATCTCTTCTTCTTCGGTGTTTTGTTTACATTCTGGAACATGTAGAGTAGATTCCAGACTCATTCTTGCATTGCACGATCTAACTTCATTCTAATCAGCAACTTTGCAGGGAGCCAAAAGTGAGCAAAGACAGCAGAAATAGTAACAGCAACATCAGCCTTAGAGACGCATCTCGACCGTCATGCCTTTTTCCCCCGCCACTTCTTCCTCGGCGTTTTGTTTACATTCTGCAGGATTCGTTTCCTTTGGGCTGACGGTCTGATTTCACGTTCATCAACTACTTTGCAGAGCAGTCAGGAGCGAGCGAAGTCAGCAATATCATCAGAAGTAGCGACAACAATATCAGCCCTAGCAGACGCATCTCGACCGTCGCATCTTTTTTCCGCCTCTTCGTCTTCTTCTTCTGGGGTGTTTTGTTTACATTCTGAGGCGTGTAGGATATCATTATCTTCTTCTTCTTTTTCTTCTCGCTGATAGCAGGATCGTGACCAGTAGCCAACGGTTTATTGGGATTTTGATACAATTATCTCAAGGACAATATTTACGAAGGGAATATTTGTTTTTGCAATTTTTTTAATATCCTCAGTCTCTCAACAAGGATCAGATTATAATACCTCTTACCATTCTATGTAGAACGATCTGTTCTACAGGAATGTCCGTTCTATATACTACATCAGTGTAGAATGATTTATTATCACTATTAACATAGTTCTTTTATATTACTAAACACTCATGACGTCATTGACCAGTAATTAAAAAAATAAGGGGTCGCAGGTTCTCTAAATTTGGTTTAGCTAATCAAAATGGCTTCGAAATTCCCCCCCCCCACCTTCTCTCTCATATATATATATATATATATATATATATATATATCTATTATATATATATATATATAATCCATTTTCCTAGCAGACTGATGTCCTATATCGAACTACAGACAAGAAATTGAGATACAGCAAAAATGTAAAAGATAATTTAGGAAATTTAGATTAAACAGAAATTTAATAATAAAATAATAATAATAATAATAATAATAATAATAATAATAATAATAATAATAATAATAATAATAATAATAATAATAATAATAATATTACAAGAGGAACGTTCAAAGTATATTTACTTACGTACAACTAACAGCTATCCTTAATGAATAGCAGATAGTAGGAATCATAAATTAGTTTTTTTAGGAACTACAAAACAAAATTGAAGGAAGGAAGGAGGAGGAGGAGGAGGAGGAAGAATGAAGAAGAGTGAAGAAAGGAAAAACAGAGAGAGAAGGAAGAAGAAGAAGGAAAAAGGGGAGAGAGAGAGAAGGGGAAAAAAGAGAGAAGAAGGAAAGGGTGGAAGGTAAAGGATGGGTGATAAACTAATAGATACCCGAGATGGGGGTGCGGGCGCTGGGTGGGCATTTTGGGCGTCGTGGGCGTGTGGGATGGGTATGTATGTGTGGTGTGGGTACTGTGGGGGTTGGGGAGGGGGGCACAGTGTTGTTTTCGGAGGCATAATGACCCATGAAGCTCATCCCCGCGTGCCCATAAATGTCACGTGAGGAATTGTGACCTCCTCACGAGAGAGAGAGAGAGCGAGAGAGAGAGAGAGAGGAGAGGGAGAGAGAGAGAGAGAGAGAGAGTCTATATATACACCCTAGAAATGAGAGAGAGAGTCACAGAAAGACTTATATGGCACCCTAGAAATGAGAGATAGAGAGAGAGAGAGACAGAGACAGAGAGAGAGAGAGAGAGAGAGAGAGATAATAGCAACCCTAGAAATGAGAGAGAGAGAGAGAGAGAGAGAGAGAGAGAGAGAGAGAGAGATAATATGCACCCTAGAAATGAGAGAGAGAGAGAGATAATATGCACCCTAGAAATGAGAGAGAGAGAGAGAGGAGAGGAGAGAGATGAGAAGAGAGAGAGAGAGAGAGAGAGAGAGAGACGTATATATACACCCTAGAAATGAGAGAGAGAGTCACAGAAAGACTTATATGTGCACCCTAGAAATGAGAGATAGAGAGAGAGAGAGACAGACAGACAGAGAGAGAGAGAGAGAGATAATATGCACCCTAGAAATGAGAGAGAGAGAAAGATAATATGCACCCTAGAAATGAGAGAGAGAGAGAGAGAGAGGGGGGGGAAGGGTTACAAGGAGTTATAAGGATTAGGATATCTCAAAGACTTATTAGTCCATCCGAGGAGACGAGAGAGAGAGAGAGTGGCTAATATATACACCTTAGAAATGAGAGAAAAAGAGTGAGGCGTAGAAATGAGAGAGAGAGAGAGAGAGAGAGAGAGAGAGAGAGAGAGTGAAATTTAAAACCCCATATAAAAACTGCTCAAAGAGAAAGACTTAAAGCGGTGGTGCCCACTTACGGAAAATCCTTGTAAGTAGAATAAAAAAAAACTATCACTTGTAATCCGCTAAGTGTTTTTGCATTAGACGTCTCTAAATAAACATGAGAATGATTTTTAGAACGACCACATAAGTAAGCTCCAGAGATTACAGAAGCTACAGGAATGTTTTGTAGTTTTATTTTCTGGAAACATTTAGTTGAATTTTATCAATCGGATACTTCGAGAATACAAGGTAAAGAGAGAGAGAGAGAGACGAGAGAGAGAGATGAGACCGAGAGAGAGAGAGAGAGAGAGAGATCATTAGTCAAATAATAATAATAATAATAATAATAATAATAATAATAATAATAATAATAATAATAATAATAATAATAATAATAATAATAATAATAATAATATTATCAAACTTGAATATTTTTAGATAATCTAAAACTTCCTTCCAAATAAGAAAGGCAAACCACCTGGAGGAGAAGAGAGAGAGGAGAGAAGAGAGGAGGGAGAAGAGAGGAAGGGGGAGAAGAGGAGGAGGAGAGAAATGTATCACAATAAATTCCCTTTCATTCTGATCTGATCATTCTTTCACCTGAGAGAGAGAGAGGAGATGGAGAGAGAGAGAGAGGAGAGAGAGAGAGAGAGAGGATAATTAGTCAAAATAAAATAAATTAATAATAATAATAATAATAATAATAATAATAAAATAATTAAAATAATAATAAACAATATTATTATTATTAAACTAAATAATTTTTAGATCCTAAAACTTTTTTCCACTATAAGCAAGTCAAATCTCTTTCAATATGATTGAGTTCACCTGTAGAGAGAGAGAAGACGAGAGAGAGAGAGAGAGAGAGACAGACAGACAGGACAGACATCGTATTTAGACATTCCCCCCTTCATTTCTTAGATCTGACATTGGTTCTTACCGAGAGATCGAGAGTTGGAGATTCTTACTACAAAATGCCTTTATTTCTATATCTGATGGACTCTCCACCTGAGAGAGAGAGAGGGAGAGAGAGATTGGAAGGAGAGAGAAGGAGAGAACTGACGAGAGAAGGAGATGAGAGATGCCGATGACTTTGTATTACAATATACCCTTCATAGATCGACTCTTTTCTACCTGAGAGAGAGAGAGGAGAGAGAGAGAGAGATGAGAGAGAGAGAGAGGAATCTGTTTTTATTCCCTTCATTTCTAGATTGATTCTTCTACATGAGAGAGAGAGAGAGACATTGTGTTACTACAAAATGCCTTTCATTTCTATATCTGATGACTCTCCACCTGAGAGAGAGAGAGGGAGAGGGAGAGAGAGAGAGAGAGAGACTTTGTATTACAATATTCCCTTCATTTCTAGATCTGATCATTCTTCTACCTGAGAGAGAGAGAGGAGAGAGAGAGAGAGAGAGAGAGAGAGAGAGAGAGAGAGATCTTATTACAAAATTCCCTTCATTTCTATATCTGATCATTCTTCACATGAGATGAGAGAGAGAGAGAGAGATGAATCTCCCTACTCTTTTCTCTCCCCCACCTCCTCCTAAGGGCACATACCCCCCTCCCCTCGACGACCACCCACCTACCCACCCATCATTCCTGTCTCCTCTAATCCTCCGACGGGGAGTCAGCCAGCACAAGATAAGTAGTGTTGTTACTCTGGGGGCAATGTGAGCGTAATGAGACAATAAACTCGGGTGGTGGGCGGGACCCTTAGGAGGAGGTCCCATGTCTCTCTGGAGAAGAAGAAGGACGACGTCGCAGGTCTGACGGTGCCCCTGAAGAAGGTGGGGCAGGGGAGGGGGTGGGGTGTCATAGTGGCGTGGTTCTTCCTGTTTCAATGACTGCTGAATTAATTATGGGGCCGAATTCTCTCTCTCTCTCTCTCTCTCTCTCTCTCTCTCTCTCTCAAGTGTACCGCCTCCTTCGTATACATGATCCCTTTCTCTCTCTCTCACTCTCTCTCAAATTTATCGTTCTCTTCGTGTACACGATCCTCTCTCCCTCACTCTCTCTTACGTTTTTCGCCCACCTCTTCGTGTACGTGAGATCTCTCTCTCTCTCTCTCTCGCCCTGATTTCTTGTTGCTCGTGTTTGGGAGAGCAGATTCGTGCGTGCATGTGTGTGCTTTCAGTCATGTGTATATATATATATAGTCTTTGTGGGGGGGTAAGTGTATTTTGTGTAGGTGTATGATAAGAAGGAGGGAAGGGGTATACGGTGTATATTTCTTTCAGTGGGTATTTAATAATGTGTTAGACAAAAGACTGATTTACAACATTAAGCTACAAAAGTCAATGAATATTTAATTCACGCTACTTATAATTCCACCGAAGTGGAATTATAAGTGATGAATGGTGACTCGAACACCCGACAGCAATTCCCAACGACTTCCAGTCGACGTTCGAACCACAACCTAGAAGTCGTTGGATGGTATTCCCGAGTGTTCGAGTCGCTTATGTA
>NC_087216.1:25697181-25704681 GCF_015104395.2 Macrobrachium nipponense | reverse complement strand
CGTCTGTGCAAGAAACATCAGCTACCTTGCAGTAATAAGTGGTACGAGCACCAACCTGAAGGAGTGATAGAAAACGATCAGGCAAAGATCCTCTGGGACTATGGTATCAGAACGGATAGGGTGATACGTGCAAACAGACCAGACGTGACGTTGATTGACAAAGTCAAGAAGAAAGTATCACTCATTGATGTCGCAATACCATGGGACACCAGAGTTGAAGAGAAAGAGAGGGAAAAAATGGATAAGTATCAAGATCTGAAAATAGAAATAAGAAGGATATGGGATATGCCAGTGGAAATCGTACCCATAATCATAGGAGCACTAGGCCACGATCCCAAGGATCCCTGAAAAGGAATCTGGAAAAACTAGAGGCTGAAGTAGCTTCGGGCCCTCATGCAGAAGAGTGTGATCCTAGAAACGGCACACATAGTAAGAAAAGTGATGGACTCCTAAGGAGGCAGGATGCAACCCGGAACCCCACACTATAAATACCACCCAGTCGAATTGGAGGACTGTGATAGAGCAAAAAAAAATAATAATAATAATAATAATAATAATAATAGTTTCTGCAAATAATACTTATAGAATAATTTTAAAAAAATAACTATTATACACACAAACCGAGCCCACTCATTTCTGAAGAATTATGAGACCCCATCAACGGAACCCGGGCGTGAAAGGAACCCACATTGGGTCTCACCACTTCCAGGTGGGCGCGTTTTGGGCTGAACTCATGGGTATGCGTGCAGTGGTGGGCGGCACGTGCCTAGGGCATGGGTATTATTATAATTCCAGCGACGCCACAAAAACCACGACATGGAAGCCAGCTGTCATTGAGGTGAGGTCGTGGGCTATGCCCCAAAGGGTATGTTTGGTGGGTGTGATAATAATAATAATAATAATGAAAATCAGGAGACCATCTGCTAATAACATGACGTTGTTAGTTTCGGGTAGCAAATGTTGTTGTTTGTTGTAGTTGTTATTATAAAAATAAAGACCATCTCTCTCTCTCTCTCTCTCTCTCTCTCTGACTCCTCATCTCTTTCTCTCTCTGGTAAGGAAATGGTTGGTTGTGAGAACCCGGGGTCTTGTGGTCACCGGGTTTGTCAAAATAATCTCTCTCTCTCTCTCTCTCTCTCTCTCTCTCTCTCTCTCTCTCTCTCTCTCTCTCTCTCTCGCGGATATTCGGCGGCCTGGCCACAGGTGTGAGACTTGTCGCGTCTTTCAGCAGCTCGCAAACCTACGTTGATAATCTCTCTCTCTCTCTCTCTCTCTCTCTCTCTTCCGAGAGAGAGAGAGAGAGAGAGAGAGAGAGAGAGAGGGGGAGGAATTGAAAGAGTGAGAGAGAGGAGCAGGAGAGAAAGTGAAAACGAAAGAGGAGAAAAAGAGAGAGAGGAATAGAAAGAGGGAGAGTTGGGGCAGGAGAGAAAGTAGAATAGAAAAAGGAGAGAGAGAGAGAGAGAGAGAGAGAGAGAGAGAGAGAGAAGGAGGAATAGAAAGACTGAGAGAGGGAGGGGCAGGAGAGAAAGTGAAAAAGAAAAAGGAGAGAGAGAGAGAGAGAGAGAGAGAGGAGAGAGAGAGAGAGAGAGATGTAGGAGAGTAGAGAGAGAGAGAGAGATGTAGGAGGGAAAGTGAAGAAGAGAGAGAGAGAGTGTGAAAAAGAACAAGGGGGGAGAGAGAGAGAGAGAGAGAGAGAGAGAGAGAGAGGATACTAGACTTGAAAATGACTTACATATGTGTACATTTCTCTCTCTCTCTCTCTCTCAACATTTGTTCGTCGTTATGCGGTTATGGTGCATCTTGGGGAAGCTGGATGTAGGGGGGGTGGGGGGGTGGGGGATTGTTGGTCAGGGGGGGGAAGGGGTGGGGGTGGGTGGGAAAGTTATTGTTGTTTTAGGAAGGGATTGATTCATGGCTTGGTGGCGGCTTGGTCTCTCTCTCTCTCTCGCTCTCTCTCTCTCTCTCTCTCTCTCTCTCTCTCTCTCTCTCTCTCTCTCAAATGGTTTTCGTGTCTTTCTGTCTTCAGTTTTCTTTTAATTTATTTTCTCTCAGCTGTTCGACTTCTTTAACATTTTTATTGGATCGCAGTCCTATATCTTAAATTAATAATAATATAATAATAATAATAATAATAATAATAATAATAATATAAAATAATAAGAATAAGAAGAAGAAGAAGAAGAAGAAGAAGAATACAATCTTTTAATATTTTTCTTATAATAATAATAATAATAATAATAATAATAATAAATAATAAATAATAATTAATTAATAATAATAATAAATGTATTAAAATAACAAGTCATGTGCAAATACAACACGCTGATACAATTAAAACACAAAATACAATCAGATACAACAACAAAAATGAAATTACTCGTAACATTGTCAATGTGGATACGACTGACTAAAAAAAATATCTTAAATTTATACAAATATTTCCCTCCATTCTTTTGAATTCTCTAAGATAGAATTTAAATTTAAAAAAAGTTCCTAAGAGCAACATTGAAATTGAAAATTATAACTAAATTTAAAACTAAATTAATTGAAAAATGAAATCACGAAATGAAAAAATCGAAAACTGAAAATTGAAGAATTAAACTACTAAAATACAAATCGACTATTGAAAAATTAATCTACTAAAATAAAAAACGGAACACTGAAAAATTAAACCAATAAAACAGAAAATTGAAAATTGAAAGATTAATCCACTTGAATAAAAAAAAAAGATTGAGAACTGAAAAGATCATTAAAATGAGAAATTGACGACTGAAAAACTAAACCACTAAAAAAAAAAAACAACAACTGAACATTGAAAAATTAAACTACTAAAACACGAAATTGAAATGAGAAATTAATCCACTAAGACAAAAAATCGAAAAGTGATAAATTAAACCACTAAAAAATAGAACATTGAAAAATTAAACCACTAAAAACAAATCTGAAAATTGAAAAATTAATCCACTAAGATAAAGAAATCGAAAATGAAAAATTAAACCTCTAAGCACACAAAATTGAAATCCGAAAAATTATTCCACTAAGATAAAAAAAATTTTAAAACTGACAAATTAAACCACTAAAAAATTGTAAATGCAAAATTAAACCATTAGGATAAAAAAATTCTAAACTCCAAAAACTAAATGAAAAACTAAACAGCTATGACTCCTAAAAGACAAACAATCAACCCTGGGAGAGATATTGACGAGTCTTCAAAAATATGTCACAGATGATTGACAGTTGGCTGAATGGATAATTCAACCCATGGATAATTCGTACTCTGTGGTTACACGGCTTTTTTTCCCCTTCCCTTGTCCCTCTTTTATCATATCCTTGCATTATTCATTTTTTCTTGTATCCTTGCATTACTACTCTTTTATTATATCCTTGCCTTATTTTTTTATTTTATTATATTCTCAAGACCTGGGCTTAAAATCATTGTTTTTATCTTAATTTTTTATTTGAATAATAATAATAATAATAATAATAATAATAATAATAATATATTTTATTTCAGCCAAGGACCATATTACAGAGACCACCGAGGTTGACACAATGCAGTACATAACGTTTACTTAATAATAATAATAATAATAATAATAATAATAATAATAATAATACTTAGGAAGCAGACCCTCTCTCAAGCATACTTTATTAAAAGTAATGGCTACTTCAGCAGCATTACACTTGTAGAGATTCTTCTCTATTTTCCGAATAGCGGCTTTTTCCGTGCTACTTAGACAGGCTAGTAGAGCGCCTATGGAGGTCATGATCAAATACAGAGTCAAAATTGGTGTATATATTTGAATTTTACAGATAAACTATGATACCATAGTTCAAAGTCTTAACGATATTATATATATATATATATGATATATATATATATATATATATATTATATTATATGTCTCTCTCTCTCTCTCTCTCTTTTCTTGAAGCAAGCGAGCTTTCGTCTGGAGCTGCCAGACATCCTCGGGCTGGGAAGCTGAGGGTGGACTGATCTTGAAGCGGTGTCCGTCCTCGTTTATATTTGGAGTTGACAGCAGGGGGTCTGCCCCATGCTGATCTACCATTGGCTGGTGGCGGTAGGTCTTCGTTTTCATTGGTGGCTTGAACCGGGTCTCAAGCCACTTTCCATGCGTTGATGGTTGCGATACTGTAAGTCCTGCAGCCGCCTAGACCTCCTTAGCGGCGCGGTTACGTCGATGGGCGTTTCGCTATGCTGCGGGACGTCACGGCTAACTTGATTATGATTGGCTGCGGGAGTATCTCGTTCGGGGGCGTCGTCTTCCGTGGAGTTGATGTGCTCGGTGGTGTCATTGTTGGTGGCAGGTCTTCTCATACTCGTAGGGAGGAGAAATTCTTTCTGAAAATGTATCCCCGACCGACGACACCAAAAATATCGACCTAATTATCTACTACCAGAATCGGAGGACGCGCGACCTTATTATGAAAAATAACCCCTCTCCACAGGTACGAGACCCCCTGAAGCAGACGCATGTGGTGTACCAGTATACATGCCCAGTCCGCGGTTGCAGCGGCGCCTACGTTGGTATGACTACCATGCGCCTGTCGAAGAGACTCTCGTGCCACGCCCAAGAGGGGGCTATCAAAAATCACGCACGCACCAAACATCAAGAGGCCATCTCCCGGGATGTGATCATCCAAAACACGAAGATCATCGGGAAGGCCCCTGATGCCCGTCGGTTACGCCTGCTGGAGGCGCTTCTCATCCAGCAAGTAAGACCTACACTAATACGGACGCAGGAAGAATTTTCTCTCCTACGAGTATGAGAAGACCTGCCACCAACAATGACACCACCGAGCACATCAACTCCACGGAAGACGACGCCCCCGAACGAGATACTCCCGCAGCCAATCATAATCAAGTTAGCCGTGACGTCCCGCAGCATAGCGAAACGCCCATCGACGAATAACCGCGCCGCTAAGGAGGTCTAGGCGGGCTGCAGGACTTACAGTATCGCAACCATCAACGCATGGAAAGTGGCTTGAGACCCGGTTCAAGCCACCAATGAAAACGAAGACCTACCGCCACCAGCCAATAGTAGATCAGCATGGGGCAGACCCCATGCTGTCAACTCCAAATATAAACGAGGACGGACAACCGCTTCAAGATCAGTCCACCCTCAGCTTCCCAGACCCGAGGATATGTCTGGCAGCTCCACGACGAAAGCTCGCTTGCTTCAAGAAGAGAGAGAGAGAGAGAGAGAGACATATATATATATATATATATATATATATATATATATATATATATATATATATATATATCGTTAATGACTTTGATAACTATGGTATCATAGTTTATCTGTAAAATTCAAATATATACACCAATTTTGACTCTGTATTTGATCATGACCTCCATTAGGCGCTCTACTAGCCTGTCTAAGTAGCACGGAAAAAGCCGCTATTCGGAAAATAGAGAAGAATCTCTACAAGTGTAATGCTGCTGAAGTAGCCATTACTTTTAATAAATAATAATAATAATAATAATAATAATAATACCATAGTCCTCTGGGACGATGGTATCAGAACGGATAGGGTGATGCGTGCAAATAGACCAGACGTGACGTTGATTGACAAAGTCAAGAAGAATGTATCACTCATTGATGTCGCAATACCATAGGACACCAGAGTTGAAGAGAAAGAGAGGGAAAAAATGGATAAGTATCAAGATCTGAAGAAATAAGAGCCATAATCATAGGAGCACTAGGCACGATCCCAAGATCCCTGAAAAGGAATCTAGAAAAACTAGAGGCTGAAGTAGCTCCAGGACTCATGCAGAAGAGTGTGATCCTAGAAACGGCGCACATAGTAAGAAAAGTGATGGACTCCTAAGGAGGCAGGATGCAACCCGGAACCCCACACTATAAATACCACCCAGTCGAAATTGGAGGGATGGTAGAGCAAAAAAAAAAAAAAAAAAAACAAAACAAAAAAAAAAAAAAAAAAAAAAAAATAATAATAATAATAATTCACGGAAAAGCTATACTATTATACATATTTTTCATTGGTAAATCAATTTCTAAAAGGCCTCATTTTCTTCTGATAAATTATCTAATTTGATAATACGAAGAAATGTTGTACCACCTCATTTACAATCTTCAATCAGTACCCAAGACATATCGCCTTTTCAACGGCCTACCTACTTTCCCCCAACTCTTGTTCCCAAACCCTCTTATATTGACTTATTCTTCCTTACGTCATCCCCAACCCCACATTTATCCTGTCCCTTCCTGTCTCACAACCCCCGCCCCCTTCCCCCCAACCCCCTTAACAAATCCGCAGGAAGTATCAGCAACAAGGACAACAAGAATCCTTAGGAATCCGACCCCGAGCGTCAACATGTCCTACGGTTGACAAATTGACCCATCGAACGGACCTATACGGAGGGACGGGGGTGACCTCGGGGGAGGGGAGTGTGGTTGGTAGGACCTACCACCACCACCGAGCAGGAACCACTAGGACCCCACCACCAGGAGGTCACCAGGTCCTGGTTACAGCCACTGAAGGGCGGTCAGGGTTTTACCTATGCCTTCCTACCGGTCAAACGAGGAGGTGAGTGATGTCCTTCTTAACGATGGGAAGAAGAAGAAGAAGAAGAAGAAGAGGAGGAGGAGGAAGAAGAAGGCGAAGAAAAACAAGAAGTAGAAGAAGAAGAAGGAGAAGAAGAAGGCCTCCTCCGCTCGCGCATGTGCAAAAGAACAAAACAATTTCATAACCAAAAAGGCAAAAATTGGCACACACAAAAAAACGCCCATTTTCTTATGCCCAAATACCCACAAGGTACGGAGACATCATAAGCAATGAGAAACCTCGGCTCAGCAGTGGGCACTGTGGGCATAGAGCCGCTGGCTGGGCCTTCCTTGCCCCTGGGCATGGCAGGAACGTATAAATTTCCCTTGTGGGAGGCGACGTAGGACTCACAAGATAATCAGTTAGGCCAAATGTTGACCTTCCGGTATTGTGTCTGACACCTTGGTGTCGGTGAGAGAGGGGGAGGGGGGAGGAAAGGAGATGAGAGGAAGAAGTGGAAACAGTGAGGCAATTTGTCAAATGAACTTTCTGGGAGGCCAAGAGAGAGAGAGAGAGAGAGAGAGAGAGAGAGAGAGAGAGAGAGAGAGAGAGCAAACTTTAGATTTCCATAATAATAATAATAATAATAATAATAATAATAATAATAATATAATAATAATAATAATAATCTAGCTAAGTATATAAAAGGTAATAATGATATCGTGGTTTTAAATTTTGACGCTTCAATTAATTACATTTTATTTCGTATATGCACACTATGTAAAGTCTCTCTCTCTCTCTCTCTCTCTCTCTCTCTCTACACAAGTTATGAGATATCTAAAATTACATTTTATTCCTGTACTTACATTCTAAAAACCAGTAAAATCTTCAGGGCTTCGCTCTCTATCTCTCTCTCTCTCTCTCTTTCTCTCTCTTTCTTCATCTCTTCTTCTTCTTCTTCTTCTT
>NC_087216.1:25689681-25692181 GCF_015104395.2 Macrobrachium nipponense | reverse complement strand
TATCCCCAACAATCTCCTTCTGAAGCTTTTCTCCATCCCCACCAATCTCCTGAAGCTTTTCTCCATCCCCACCAATCTTTCGGTGAAGCTTTTCCTATCCCCAACAATCTCCTGGTGAGGCTTTTCCCCATCTCCACCAATCTTTTGGTGAAGCTTCCCAATCCCCACCAATCTCCTGGTGAAGCCCCTTTCCCCATCCCTACCAATCTCCCGTAAAGCTTTTCTTGATCCCCAGCGTCAAAAGTGTCAAGTAGTGTCAAAGGGTCAAATAGTGCCAAATAAAGTAAAAAGTCTCAAGTAGTGTCAAAAGTGTCAAGTAGTGTCAAAGGGTTAAAAAGTGTCAAATGAAGTCAAAAGTGTCAAGAGTGTCAAAATGTAAAATAGTGTCAACAAAAGTGTCAAGTAGTGTCAAAGGGTTAAAAAGTGTCAAATGAAGTCAAAAGTGTCAAGTAGTTTCAAAGGGTCAAAAAGTGTCAAATAAAGGGAAAAGTGTCAAGTGGTGTCAAAAGTGTCAAAGAGTAAAAAAAAATGCCAAACAAAGTAAAAAAAGAGTTAACAAGTGTCAGAAATTTTCGAGGGAAATTCTTGAAAAGCCTCCTGACATAGTCACCTAATTACTGTGGTTGTCTTGTGTTGTAAAAACGTCCTGGTTATAAATCAGAAATAAAGATAAAGTTACAACAGACTAATGCACTAAATTACAGAGGAAATACAACAGTTACAGAGAAATCACAATAACCACAGAGATATTACAGCGACAAAAATTAGCGAGTAATTAATATTCACGAGTATCCAGATGCAGTAACTCGTACCCTTACATAAAAAAAAATCTCTCTGTTAAATCGAGACAAAACTAGGCAGATTTTAAGAAAAACGGACAATCAAAACAAAAGTCCTTGATTATTAAAAACAATTCCCATCCCTCCACCCCCAAACACAAAACAACAAAGACAACGAAAGGAAAGAAAAGAAAGGAAATAAAAAAAATCAGCGAGGAATTTATATTCGCGATTATCCAAATTCAGTAACTCGTACCCTTCCATAAAAAAACTCTCAGTTAAATCAAGACAAAAACAAGCAAACTTTAAGAAAACGGAGATCAAAACAAACACCTTAATTATTAAAAACAATTCCCATTCTCCCCACCTCCCCAAACACAAAACAACCAAAGAAAAGAAAGGAAATATAAAAAAATGAAGAAAAGAT
Source organism: Macrobrachium nipponense (assembly GCF_015104395.2). Lineage (NCBI taxonomy): Eukaryota > Metazoa > Arthropoda > Malacostraca > Decapoda > Palaemonidae > Macrobrachium > Macrobrachium nipponense. Next base: position 25,690,975 of record NC_087216.1, on the reverse strand, counting down.
TCCTCTTCGAGAAGACACATTCACAGCAGAAGCTTCTTCTCTCAGGGATGTCACCTCAGCGCCTGCGCGACATTCCTCCGACCATCAATCACAAGTCCCTCCCATTCCTCCTACACCCTCCTCCACACTCCTCCCCCTCCTCCTCCATCACGTCCCGTCAAAAGGGTCACGTGACTTCGCGCTCTCCCGCTCGTTAGTAGCACCCCCGGGTCGATTACTATCTGGGTATCTTTTGCCGCTTTTTTTTGGTAGGAGGGGGAGGGGGAGGGAGGGGGAGGAAAAGGAAAGGTAGGGGAAGGGGGGAGGCCTTGTTTAATGCGTCTCGCCACATGAGCTCTTATGTAGAAAGGGTATAGAGGCGATTGTATACTATAATTGATTTTCACGAATTAATTAAAGAAAGGCTGTGGTTTATTATTATTATTATATTATTATTATTATTATTATTATTATTATTATTATTATTATATTATTTTAACGACAGCTTTTCGTTCACTTTTATAATAAATATATAACTTTATTTTAACTCATCAATATTTATACATACAAACTGAAAAAAACGGAACAGGACTGCGCTGATTATATATGGACACTCGACCGTTTTGTTAAAAAAGGCGTAAAAAGTTAAAATGTTTCTTACAAGAGCCAAGGAAATACCAATGAATAAATTCGTGAAAATACCGGTACCTCAAAACCGCGATCACAACATTTATCAAATAACCCGTGAAAATAGCAATGATAAAAAAAAATAACACTTGCTAAGAAAACCTTAAAAATAACTACCAAGAAACCCGTGAAAATAACATACTCAAACGACAGCCGTGAAAATTACTTAAAAGCCTTAAAAATAACGAACTCGTCAGACGTTAGCCGTGAAAATAACGAAAACCGTGAAAATAACGTACTCCGTCAGACGATAGCCGTGAAAAAAAAAAAAAAAAAAAAAAAAAAAAAAAAAAAAAAAAAAAAAAAAAAAAAAAAAAAAAAAAAAAAAAAAAAAAAAAAAAAAAACGTAAAAATACCGTACTCCGTCAGACGGTAGCCGTGAAAATAACAACAAAAAAAAAAAAAAAAAAAAACAGTGAAAATAACGTACTCCGTCAGACGGTAGCCGTGAAAATAACAAAAATCGTCAAAGAATAGACGTGAGAACAACAAAAACTGTCAACGACAGCCGCGTAAATAACAAAAACCCGTCAAAGAACAGTCGTGAAAAAAACACAAAATCGTCAAAGGGCAATCGCGTAAATAACACAAAACACCAAAAAAACACAAAAAACTTACCCTATGGTTC
>NC_087216.1:25647181-25687181 GCF_015104395.2 Macrobrachium nipponense | reverse complement strand
AATGACTTTGATAACTATGGTATCATAGTTTATCTGTAAAATTCAAATATACACCATTTTGACTCTGTATTTGATCATGACCCCTCCCATAGGTGCCCTCTACTAGCCTGTCTAAGTAGCACGGAAAAATCCGCTATTCGGAAAATAGAGAAGAATCTCTACAAGTGTAACGCTGCTGAAGTAGCCATTACTTTTAATAAAGTATGCTTGAGAGAGGGTCTGCTTCCTAAGTACAATAATAATAATAATAATAATAATAATAATAATAATAATAATAATAATAATAATAACTGTAAAAACATTATAATAATAATAATAATAATAATAATAATAATAATAATAATAATAATAATAATAATAATAATAATAATAATAATAATAATAAAGCGACCCGGAACCCCACACCATAAATACCACCCAGTCGAATTGGAGGGACTGATAGACAAAAAAAAAAAAAAAAAAAAAAAAAAATAATAATAATAATAATAACAATAATCATACAGTTTATTAATTTATGAAATGGAGTTGGAGTGGCTGGCCAGCGAATGGAAGGACGGAAGAAGGAGTCGCAAAATATAAGGCTCAAAACAAACTGGGCGCAGTGACGGACCCTAGGGCACGCCGCAAACGGCATTTATTATACAACGCCTATACGGCGTACCGCGTGAGATGCACTGACTGCCTTAACCCCATCCCCCCCCTACGGGTTATCAGGCTTAAAAGTTAATCAATAAATGAACTTACCTGTGCCACTATCCCCACTCCCCTTCCCCAACCCATATGCGGGTTATCAACCTTACAGGCTCATTAAATAATGAACTTACCTGTGGAAAGCGTATCTGTATCGCTTATCGTCCACGGGGATGAAGTCCATCATCAGCATGTAATCACAGGTGGGGTCCATCCCGAAGAGCCGGACTTGAAAGGTGGGGAACATTCGCCTGTGAGGAAAACACAAGAAGAGGTAGAGACATCCAAAAAAGAAAAAAAAAAATGAATGAATAAATAAATAAATGAATAAATAAAGAATCATGGATAGAAATGTATAATCTTTTATTCATAAAATTTCTCATGAGGTATTTTAGTGTTCCTGGAACTTTTAAAAGTAAAATTGGATATGAAGCAGATAGTCAATAATTAAGTGATATACGGATTCCATTATTAATACATATACCAGTATGTAAATACCATTATTATTAAAGTTATTAAGGGATAAGTCAAAAAGCTTTAGGAACCTCTGTACCGAGGTTATTGATACCTATAAAGAATATGTACGTTTAATATATATATATTTATATATATATATATAGAATATATATATATATATATATGTATATATATTGTGTATATATATGTATATATATATATATATATATATATATATATATATATTGCCATCTTAAATGACAAAATACTAAAGTATTAAAATTCTGCTAGTAATTAAATACTAGATTCCATATGAAACTGTTACAGAGAGAGAGAGAGAGAGAGAGAGAGAGAGAGAGAGAGAGAGAGAGAGAGAGAGAGGAAGGTGGGTAGGACGAAAGAGAATGGATAATCTCAAGACAGTAGACACGAGAGAGAGAAAGAGAGAAAGAGAGAGCGAGAAGAATGAATAATCCTAGGACCGTAGATAATGAGAGAGAGAGAGAGAGAGAGAGAGAGAGAGAGAGAGAGAGAGAGAGAGAGAGAGAGAAATGAATAATCCAAGGACCGTAGATATTAGAGAGAGAGAGAGAGAGAGAGAGAGAGAGAGAGAGAGAGAGAGAGAGACGAGGAGGTATGATGGCCCAACCATCTGTGGTTCCCTCTCTGATTCATTCTTTATGACAGCATCAGCAGCACAGGCATTCCCTAACTGGTGCAGTCTCTCTCTCTCTCTCTCTCTCTCTCTCTCTCTCTCTCTCTCACACACACACACACACATACGTTTTTCTCCTTGTACGCTGCACGACCAAAATATATGAAGTATGAAAAATAATAAATTTCTCTCTCTCTCTCTCTCTCTCTCTCTCTCTCTCTCTCTCTCTCTCTCTCTCTCTCTCGTCTAATTATAAATGACCGCCGCAGTTTTTGTCAAATGCTTACCTAAGCTTAAGAACCACCATTGTGTATCCTTTTGATAAGAAACCCAATGTTACTAATACAGTTACTTTGTTTGTTTGGCTAAGTCACAAAGAAACAAATGAATTCATTATTTGGCCAAGGAAATTAACATATTTCGGACCCTAGTGTTACTTAACTAATAGCAAACAAAGAAACAAACATACTAAGTATTTTGCAAAGTTTTTTTTGGTCGTAAGGTTCCCAATGCAATTATTATTCCTCCTTGTTATTTACTTATTAAGTTACTTATTGGCTTCCTTAAGCTACAAATAACAAATACAGCATATGTTTTGCAAACATAATCAGTATTTTGTCGTAAGGTACCTAATGCAATTATTCACTTTCCTTGCTTGCTAGTTTGTGCCATTTTACATCTTTCAAACTCGACAGGACGTCATTTTTGTGCTTTTTCTTAACCCCTCATTTCAAAAGAAAGGGATAATTTTAATATTTCTTTGTCCACCCCATTCACTTTTCATCATATTTCAAGCAATAGCTTCCGCCCTCTCTAAATATGTTAGTTTATAATTAAAGGTTAAGTTAGCTAAGATGGTTTGCATTGTCGAAATTAAGTTAGGAAACGAGAAATGTCTGGAAGACTATATAAGGAAGGACGATTTTGTACTGTATTAATTTCAGCTATTCATGAATATATATATATATATATATATATATATATATATATATATATATATATATATATATATATATATATATATATATATATATATATATATATATATATATATATATATATATATATATATATATATATATATATATATATATATATATATATATATATGCATTAAGCTACAAAATGTCGTTTAATACACGATTCGCTTGTATCTCGGAATTGATATATCTTCAAATATGTAAACGAAGAAGAATTTTTTTAGTCGATAATAATTCCGTCCTCGCGTGGATTCGAACCAGCGCACAGAGGAGGAATCAGGACTTCAGTGGAGTTACCAACTCGGCCAACAAGTGCATGAATATTGGTGATGTGATAAAAATTTATATATATTGTATATATATATATATATATAATATATATATATATATATATATATATATATATATATATATATATATATATATATCTTTCCATAGCCAACTCCAGACTTCATACGCACACACACACACACAAACATAAATACATCTTTCCTCGTGTATTTATCATAATCCCATCCCAGGGCCATTGGCAGCGTAGCAAATCGTATATACAAAAGAATCAATCGACTATAGCTGTGACCACCCAGTAAATGCAGTGTTTTTTACAAACATTACAACAATGGTTTATGTTACTAAGGAAACTCCGAAGATACGTCGACTGAGACATTCTATATTTTCTGTTGACTAAAATTGTCCCGTAAATGAGGGTGACATGAATAATGATGTATAATGATATGTGTGATGATAGAAATGATATGTGAATTGTTTATTATTATTATTATTATATATTATTATTAGCATTATTATTATTAGCATTATTATTATTATTATTATTATTATTATTATTATTATTATTATTATTATTATTATTATTATTGTCGTTGTTGGAGACGGAAAATTTCCATATGGAAAATAATGAATAAAAAAAAAATAAATAAATAATAATAATAATAATAATAATAATAATAATAATAATAATAATAATAATAATAATAATAAAAGTAAATATTATTATTATTATTATTATTATTATTATTATTATTATTATTATTATTATTATTATTATTATTATTATTATTATTATTATTCAAACGTAAAATTTCCACATGAAAAAAATGATAAAATATAATCATTTGGTAAACAAGATTGCAGAAGAATATATACCCAAATACAATAATAATAATAATAATAATAATAATAATAATAATAATAATAATAATAATTAAAGACACTGGTAAATACCCTACCCTAGGGCCAAGCCCACTTCTGCCCAGTCTTCACCTACGTAAACAGCCGTGACTATTGCGACAGCACCTCGACACTGCCCAGTACCCTCAAATATCAAAGCAAAACATCTGTTTATCTAGGATTCTCTCTCTCTCTCTCTCTCTCTCTCTCTCTCTCTCTCTCTCTCTCTCTCGTTCTGTTTATCCTTCGTGAGAGAGAGATAGAGAATTCTTTTCATGATGTTTCTTTATAAATATTAGTTGCATATGTACCGTAATGTGGTTCCATATATATATATATATATAATATATATATATATATATATATATATACATATCTATATATATATATATATATATATATATATATATATATATATATATAGTGTGTGTGTGTGTGTTGTGTTGTGTGATGTGTGTAAATCGTCTGGAATCAGTTAAAGATAAAACTGTACAGAGATAAAAATCATGAATTACTCTGATATACCTTTCTAATAACTAGGTATACCTAATCTATCCCTTAGGTTAACAGGGGTACAAATTACACAACCGCTCCCATACCCCTCCCCTCCTTCTTGCTCAGGATTCGAACGCGTGTCGCCTTTTAGCTGAGAGAGTTCACCCTAGCTCAAAAGAAAATCTTGACAAATTCTCTTGGGACACAAAGTAAACAAAGCGAGCTCCTTTTTGTCTTAAGACAAACAATTTGTCTCTGTGAAAGAGGTAGCGGCGCTGTGTCCTTTAAAAAAAAAATGGTTGTTTCTGAAAATATAAATGGTTTTGTATGCAACAAGGTTTGGGAAAGGGTTTAACTCCATATAATATTAGGTATACATAAGTGACAATATTTGTTAGCACGTTTGTACTCTAGGTGCGTTTGTGACTGGGCGTTTGTGTGCGTGTATGTATGTATTTTTATTGATGAATATTGGTATTTATGTTCATATATACAGGGATACAGATATCGGTTGATGAATATGTTTATCGTAATAGATCAAGATACCTATGTTTATCAATTTAGACCTGTTTGGACCAAATTTTCTAGAAATAGCTTCTCCTACAGACATTTTCCCTAGAAATATCACTTAGAATATCTAATCCTAGAAACATCTTTCTCAAGAAATATTTTTCTCCAAGAAATATCGTCATCTAGAAATAGCACCTAGAAATATATTCCCCTTGAAATAGCTTTTCCTAGAAATACTTTCTAAAAGAAACTTCGAGAAATGTCTTTTCTAGAAATATCTTCTTTCGTCACAAAAATCTTGCAAAATTTAACTCGTATTTTGCGACTTTGGAGAATTCTCTCTCTCTCTCTCTTTCTCCGGTGCTCTGACGAATTTAGGTGTATCAAAGAATATAAAAGCGAATACCATTGCCACTAATGTTACGATAGACTTGTTTCACATTTCTCTCTCTCTCTCTCTCTCTCTCTCTTTCGTCTTTCGCGTACCTGACTCATTCTTCGGCAGCAAATAAATTCGGTAATTTGCATCCATTCTTCTCCAGGGAAAATATGCGCGCTCTCTCAACGGTTTGGTAGGGTGCGTTCAGTTGGTCACGTTCTCAGAAGACGCTTAAAAAAAAGCGCACTCGCGTTTTGCTCAATAAAGGTCCGTTCTGAAAGGCGTATTTGAGGGTTTAATTATAGTCGTTTTAGAAAACGAATTGCTAGATTAAGAAAGAATACTGTGGATTTGCAATAAAAATAAAAAGTTAGTTTTACTCGTCAGGTAAACGGAAAAGGTCTTACCGACGCGACGACGAGGCAAAGGAACGCGCCCTTGAAATGTAAGAGTCTGACACTCGAAATAAAAAACTATTTTCACTCGTTAGACGAACGTGGGAAACGGTTTAGCGACGCTGCGGCTGGACGGCTGAACGCGCCCCTTAAAAAAATAGAGGATCCGAACGTAAAAAGAATGGTGTCCGAATCCCTTTTAGTCCATGCAAAACAGAGGCTTAGAATCCTCAGATGCTGGCCAACTGTTTTGCGAAAGCCCAGATTAAGGAAGATTGAAGGAGTCGATCGGCGCGACCGAGGTTTTATATTTGTTTGTGTTTGTGTGTGTTTGTGTGCGTGTTTGTTCGATCTTTTGGTTCAGGGCCAAGTGACAGCCACTTTATAAAAGACTGGTTTTGTTGGTCCCTACATACTCCCCTGACAAGCCCCCCTCCCCTCCCCCCATTTTTCAACAGGCCCCCTCACCCCTCACCCCTTACACATACCCAGGCCTCTTTTTCACATTCTGTCTATGATTTCTTATTTCAGTCAAGTAAGCATATTTCAGTTATAAAGTCATTTAAAAAAAAATATTTTCATCATCAATTTTATTATAATGAGGTGATTATTCCCAATCCTGTCTATAATATTTTTAACTCAAACATATTTCATTTATAAAGACATTTGTTATAAATATATTTTCATCATAAATTTTATTATTATGAGGGAGATTTTTTCCAAGCCTGTCTATAATATTTTTAAGTTAAATATATTTAAGTAATTAAAGTCTTTTTATAAATATATTTTCATTATGAATTTTATCATAATGATCTGATTTTTCTAATTCTCTCTATAATATTTTTAAGCTAATTAAGCATATTTTATAAAGTGTTTTTGTAAATATATCTTCATTATATTCTTCATTACAATGAGGTGATTTTCTCCCAATTCTGTCTATAATAATTTCGAGTCAAATGAAAATATTTCATAGCCTTTTATAAACATATTTTCATTATAGATTGCATTATAATGAACTGATTCTTCCTAATTCTCTGTATAATATTTTTTAATTAATTAGGTGACAATCAAATGACTGTTATTAATGTTCGTAACTAATGACTCATCATTAGGACTTAATTATATTAATTATATTAATATAATTTCTGTAACTGTTATGATTGTCTCCACTGAATTATTTTTGCTTATCATTGAATTTAAGTTATTTTACTGTTACTAGAGTCAATTTACCGTTACTGAAGTTATTTTACCGTTACTGGAATGAACACCTTTACGGAAATTACTTGAGCGTTACTCAAGGTTTTCCCCGTTACTGGAGTTACTTTACCGTTACTGACGTTATTTTATCGTTACTGGAGTCATTTTACCGTTACTGGAGTTATTTTACCGTTACTGGAATTACTACCGTTCCGGGAATTACTTAAGCGTTACTCGGGTTTTTCCCCGTTACTTTACCGTTACTGGAGTTATTTTACCGTTACTCTAGTTATTTCTCCTTTACTTCAGTTGTTTTACCGTTACTTAAGTATTTTACGAGTACTCTCATTACACCCTTTGACCGTTACTTGAGTTATTTTACGGTTATTTAAGTAATTTTACCGTTACTGGCGTTATTTGACCGTTACTGGCATTACAACATAAAAAAAAACTTTGCATGTATTTAAACAACAACAAGAGGGTCTGCCCCTGTTGATTCAACATCAGCTTAGCATCACTTTCCCCCACCACCTCTCTCTCTCTCTCTCTCTCTCTCTCTCTCTCTCTCTCTCTCTCTCTCAACCCTTCCCTCTCTTCCTCTCTGACCTACGAAACTTTCCTTCGTAAAAACCGGAATAAACACAAAATTAAATCTACATCAAAATAGGAAGACAAGAATAGATTCCTGACTTGGAATCGCAGACGCAACATTCCTGAGAATCCTATTCTTTTAAGAACACCACACGACCGAAAGTCTACTTCTGGGCTCACAGACGCGTCAGGAATTTGGCCAAATTCAACTGGACGAATTCCCGACGGGGAATTTTGCCCAAACTGTGGTATTTACGACTCATTCGTCCGCTTGTGAATAATCACTGTAGGTATTATAGGCAGTCATTATACAGCTTTAAACAGCGGCGCGAGACATCGTATATAGACATTATAGGAGTCATTACGTAGTTAGTTTATAATCGGTATAGGGGGATGAGTGTGTTAGCTTTTAAACTGAGAAAATCTATTTCCTGGTTTTAAGATCTGTTCGTGACTGAGACGATATTTCCTTGAATGTCAATAGAATGTATTTATATATGTTCAGGAAATAACAATAATAAAAATCTCAATATAATTTATAATGTTTATGAAAATACAATGTAAGAAAAGTAAAAAAAAAATATACTGATTATTAACAAGGATTATGATGAAGCAGGGAATAATAAATGTCTACAGAGAGAGAGAGAGAGAGAGAGAGAGAGAGAGAGAGAGAGAACACGATAAGTTTACTCACACCGAAAGAAAGGCAGGAACTAAGTGTCTACCAAGAGAGAGAGAGAGAGAGAGAGAGAGAGAGAGAGCACAATAAGATTACTCGCACCAAAAAGAAGGGCAAAGAATGTCTACAGAGAGAGAGAGAGAGAGAGAGAGAGAGCACGATAATCTTACACCAAAAGCGAGGCAAAAGATAAAAGATAGCGAGAGAGAGCGAGAATGAGAGAGAGAGAGAGAGAGAGGTTCTTACTCACCAAAAAGACTCAGTAATGTCTACAGAGAGAGAGAGAGAGAGAGAGAGAGAGAGAGAGAGAGAGGTCCTTACTCACAAAAAGAAAAACAACAACTCAGTAATGTCTAGAGAGAGAGAGAGAGAGAGAGAGAGAGAGAGAGAGAGAGAGAGAACACTCAAGCCTAATCCCTGTGTACACAGTGTTGACTAGTAATACCCGAACAAGTGTAAACACTCCCAATCAATTGGCGCGGACTTTAGCTACATGCAAATCCCGATGGTTGATCGCCGAAATCAGGCGGATTAACACCACAACCGTGATGACTTCTGTCTTAACAGAGCGCTACTGCTACTGCTACTTTGCTGCTACTTCTCCTCCTCCTCTACTTTACGGCGATCCACGGACATCTGCGCGCTGGCATAAGGCCACTTTAGTCTGAACCACGAGGTGAGAAAGTCGCTCGAGAGGTTACAAACGCAACTTCATCGTGATGTCAACACTGATCTCTTACATGATGGGAATTGGATTGTCACCTTTGGTCGCCATCTTGGCACTCCTAAGTTGTCTTAGTTAAAAGTTCGGGAAAGTTTATTATCATTATTATTATTATTATTATTATTATTATTATTATTATTTTATTATTATTACATGGTTAAGGTTCTAAAAAATCCAGCTATGGCAAATAAAATACAGCTAACTAATGACATTAAAAACTAGAAAGTTAAAAGTGAAAATAAATACTGGCATAAAAGAATAAATCAATAAATAACAAATAAATCAAATGCATAAATATACAAGGTAATACATAAAGGCAACATAATTTTAATCCTAGATTATTGTAGAAATAACGCAAAAACAATAATTTGTAGAAATAACATTAAAAAAAACAATGAGTTTTCATAATATTGATAAATTTTTACTGATATTAATCTTTGTTGCATCATAATGAAGGTTTTTGTAATAATAATAATAATAATAATAATAATAATAATAATAGTAATAATAATAACTATTAATTAATAATAATAATAATAATAATAATAATAATAATAATAATAATAATGAATTTCAAGAATATCATCATAAAAAACAACCATCTTCATGAATCATCCTTTCATCATTATCAAAATAATTGTATAAAAGAGCCAGAAATAGTAATAATAATGAATGTGTCTATGACGTAATTCAACACAAATATGAATCATCACTATCCTAGACACCATATTCATTATCATCATCGATTCATCACATGCAACAGCCATGATCCGTCGGAGAGAGAGAGAGAGAGAGAGAGAGAGAGAGAGAGAGAGAGAGAGAGAGAGAGAGAGCGAAAATAGCATGACGAGTTAAAGAAGTGTAAATCTTTATACATACACGCACGTCAGCGGGAAACAAGAGTCATGTATTAGCATAATCCAGAATAAGCAGAGAGAGAGAGAGAGAGAGAGAGAGAGAGAGAGAGAGAGAGAGAGAGAAATTTGATCTATGGGCATCATCTATAGGGAAGCTTTCATATGGTATCTATTTTTTTTCTTTTTGTTTATAGTACAAGGATGTCTATTTTCATAATTGGTTAGCATGATCCCGAATCAGCACAGCGAGAGAGAGAGAGAGAGAGAGAGAGAGAGAGAGAGAGAGAGAGAGAGAGAGAGAGAGATTGATCTGTGGGCATCATCTAAGGAAGCTGGTGTTTTTTTTTTTTTTTTTTTGGTGGTATATGGTACAAGGGTATCAGTATTTTTATAATTGGTTTGTTAACTCCTTTTTTTAACATTTACTTTCGTTCTACCTTTGTCACCCGTTCTTTAGTTTATTCTTTTCATTTTTCAACTCTCCTTATTCTTAGGGTGCCTCCCAACTGCAGTAAAACATGTAGGCAACTTGTTGTAAACACATCACAAACAATTTACATACAAGTCAAAGACTTAATGTTATTCCCAACCAGTTCTTCATATGATTATCCAGCAATTGCCACAGATCCGTTCTACACCTAAGGTCGTTGACTTCTTTACAACATTCACTGACTTGTTTACAACATGTCAATGACTTGTTTACATGTCACTGAATTGTTACAACATGTCATTGACTTGTTTACAAAATGTCATTGACTTGTTTACAAAATGTCATTGACTTGTTTAATATGTCAATAACTTGTTTACAACATTTCAATGACTAATTTCCAACTTGTCAATAATTTGTCTACAACATTTGTGATACGTACCCTATAAGTTTCCAACGTGTATTTGGGGCATGTTTTACACAAATGTGGACGTACCCTTCTGCACTTAAGGTCAATGACTTGTTTCCAACATGTCTGTGAAATGTATGTGACAATTTTCCGACTTGTGACAATGAGACTTACTTTCCTCTCATAAAATCGTATTCCAATACTTAATCTTCTTATCACTTCCTTCCTCTCTCCTCTCCCTCTTCCCTTCCTTAATTAGTCTCCTGACGAGTGACGACGAACTTCCCTTTACAACCTATACAACAACAACAACAACAACGGGAGAAGCGCAACAAACGCATCCATCCCTTGACTGAGAGAGACAGAGAGAGAGAGAGACGCACACACATAGAGTATAGACCATCTTCAATGACAATGCCGATTGACGAGAGAGCAAAAAGGTGTTGTCTCAATCGCTGGTCCTCCGTCTTCTAAACACCTCACTCGTCTCCCAAAGAAGAAGAAAAAGAAGAAAAAGAAGAAGAAGAATGAAAGGAAAAAACAAGATAAACCCAAAACAAGGGATAAGTCAATTCGTGGCTTCCAATCTCGAATCCAAACATTATCAGTTCTGTAACAGGGAAGAGATTTGATTGCAATAAAGAGAGTAAGGGACAAAACTATTTACTTTAATATAAAGAGTTAAGTCAACAATCTTATTTTACTTGTATAATTTATATATATATATATATATATATATATATATATATATATATATATATATATATATTATTATTTTATAAATTAATTTTATTTACAAATTTATCATTTATACATCGCACTGAGCTAAAACAGAATATTATTATTATCATAATTATGAACATTACGATTCATTCAACCATTTTCCCCGTTCACCTCCCATCCTCCCCATCATCACCCCTTCCCCCCACCCTATCCCATTATCCCATCACGCTAACAACCCCTTCGTTCGTAATCTCCCAGCAGTGACCCAAATTAAGTGCGAATGAAAGCAACCCATCCATAACTCAGCCTCGGACGCCGTTGCTATGACAACGGGGACGCTCAACGAACGCCCCGAGGTTAAGCCGCGATGACAGAGCCACTCGGCGAGCGTTAACATTGTAACACTCAGCCGGGGGGAAAAGAGAGAGAGAGAGAGAGAGAGAGAGATATCTTATGAATGGTTTTTGGAGGTAATTACTTCGTCGAGATCAGCCCATTTCTGCATTAGATTTAGGAAGGGTGTTGGAATGTCTCTCTCTCTCTCCCTCTCTCTCTCTCTCTTTGATTGGTATTTCTCATGATTTTTACGGAGAGGGAGAGAGAAAGAGAAGTCATCAGCATCGTCTTCTCTCTCTCTCTCTCTCTCTCTCCGTTGTAGCTCCAAAGTTCAAATTTGGGTACTTAATTTCTAAGCTAAATGAGAGAGAGAGAGAGAGAGAGAGAGAGAGATGATAATGATGATTTCTTTTTCTCCCCATAAGTGAAAACCATGAGAAATGCCCTATAAGAGAAAAAGAGAGAGAGAGAGAGAAGACGCTCATTTTGACCTCCCCCACCCCTGCTCTCTCTCTCTCTCTCTCTCTCTCTCTCTCTCTCTCTCTCTCTCTCTCCTTCGATCAGTGGAATTTGTAATAAGCAAATCAATAAAGACTACCAATAAATCATGAGAGCATAAAGTCGTAAAGAAGAGGTGTTGAGTCCTCTCAAGTAGAGAGGGGTTGCTCGTTTGTGTCAACATGGAGGAGGAAGGGGGAGGAAGGACCTCCCCCTTTCGATATATTTCGGGAGGGCGTCGCCGTCAATGGGTCCTTTGTAAGAGGGGTGGTCCTACTCGGAAACCCGAGAGATTTTTAGGATGTCAATGAAAGCTAATGAAGGATCCCGCTGAAGGATTCATTGGGAATCTCTCTCTCTCTCTCTCTCTCTCTCTCTGGTAGACATTAGAGGTGCCTCACTGAGGGACCTGGGGCAACCCGAACAAGATGTAAGGTAACGGTAAGGTAAGGTCTCTCTCTCTCTCTCTCTCTCGTAATATCATTCAAAGTAATCATTCGCAAATGAAGCCAATGAATTATTCCGTTGAAGGATTTATTAGGATCCTCTCTCTCTCTCTCTCTCTCTCTCTCTCTCTCTCTCTCTCTCTCTCTCTCTCTCTCAGAATGCCATTCAAAGCGATCATCTGCAAATATTGCTAATGAATTATTCCGTTGAAAGATTTATGAGACTTGAGTCTCTCTCTCTCTCTCTCTCTCTCTCTCTCTCTCTCTCTCTCTCTCTCTGAATACTACTTTAAGTCAGGAACACTTCTATAAATGAAAATTCTTTAAAAAACGAAAAGTCTCCCAAGGATAAGCAGTTGAACGCAGCCACTATGAGCATTTTGTAGAAAATATTTCAAGGAATCACCAGTTGAACGTAGCCATTGTCTCAACTGATGACCTGTTGAACGCAGCCACTTTTGGCATTTTACCGAAAATATTTTCAGTAACCACAAGCTGAACGCAGCCACTTCGGGCAGTTCAGAGAAAATGTCTAAAGGAATAAGTATGTGAACGCAGCCACTATGAACTATTTTACAGAAAACATCTAAAGAAATAAGTAGTTGAACGCAGCCACTTTGAGCAATTTTATGAAAAAAGTCTCAATGAAAGCCCACTTAAACGCAGCCAATTTGAGCAATTTACAGAAAACGTCTCCAAGAAGCATCATTTGAACGCAACCAATTTGAGCAATTTACAGAAAACGTCTCAAGGAAGGACCATTTGAACGCAGCCAATTCGAGCAATTTACAGCCATTTAGGGCATTATACATGAAACGTCTCGAGTAATGACCAGTTGAACGCAGCCAATTTGAGCAATTTACAGAAAACGTCACGAGTAATGACTAGCTGAACGTAGCCATTTTGAGCAAATTACAGAAAACGTCTCAATGAAAGCCCAGTTGAACGCAGCCAATTTGAGCAATATACAAAAAACGTCTCAATGATAGACCAGTTGAACGCAGCCATTCACAGCATTTTACAGACACGCAGGAACTAAAAAAAAAGACAGAAAGAAAGAAAACACAGGGTACAAGACTAGCACTTGTTTGCAACGTTGCTCGTACATGACCGCGAATGCGCCTGCGAGCAGGAATAAGGTCGCTTCTGCGCAGGTCCGGTTACGGCCTTGCTCCGGATGAAGGATTTTCCAATATATACGTCGGCGAGATGACCCTGATGATGATGACACTTCTTCTTCTTTTTCTTCTTCTTCTTCTTCTTCTTCTGCGCGCATATGTGGTACGCACGGGGCGCTGCTATGTACGTGCGTATATATAACGGCCACCCGTGTGATAATTAGACAAACCTCTGCTGCTTTTGCAACACGATTCTTGCCTGGAGTTTTAAGTACAACACCAGACGTCGGGGAGACTTCTCTCCTAGGAGGTTTTTTCTATTTTTTTTTTATATCGTATGAGGGTTGGGGGATGAGGGTAGGGGGTAGGGTAAGGGGTAGGGGGTTCAGGGGGAGAGGGTTCAGGGGGAGAGGGCTAAGGGGGTAGGGTATGGAGGAGGGAAGGGAAGAGGAGGTAAGACTTCTTCTTCTTGTATTTTTTGTTTTGGTTTAATTTTTTTTATCCGTGGTGGGGAAGGGGTGGTGGTTGAGAAGGGGTAAGGGGTAGGGTAGAGGATGGTAGGGGAGGATGGGGGCTTGGGGGTTGGGGTTTGGGGGTTGGGGGTTGGCAAAGATGAAGGGGGAGGGAGGTTATGGTGGTGGTTGGGTCCTTATTAAAAAAAGGTCATTTGGTAGATTTATTTTTGCAGTTTTTTTATTACGGAAGTTTATTGAGTTAATAAAAAGTCTTAAATAACAATGAAATTTTTTTTAAATATTATAAAGGACCTATAATAAACCACATTACATTTACTAAAAAACTTCCACAAATAATGAATAAAAGAATATATGCAAATCAGATCACACCGAAAATCACAGAATCTAATAAAAAAACCTAACAATAAAATTAAAAAAACTAACATTGAAAAGCCCACAGGATATGACCCCTAATGACGCATCATAAAAAACAAATAGGATGGACCAAAAAAAACCTTAATTAATTAAGAGTCAGAGAGAGAGAGAGAGAGAGAGAGAGAGCAGAGAGAAGAAAGAGAGAGAGAGAGAGAGAGAGAGAGAGAGAGAGAGAGAGGTGAAGACGGCACGTGTGTTTTGTATCAGACACTGCGGGAGGGAGATGCTGCTGGGGAGTCCTGTATGGTTTTGCATGAGAGAGAGAGAGAGAGAAGAGAGAGAGAGAGAGAGAGAGTACAATAATCATAAAAAATAAGAGAAAATCATCCCAGAATTTCTTGAGAGTATTCTAAATCAAGAAACGTATGATTATGAAAGGCATGTCCTATATATATACATATATAAATATATATATATATATTTAAATATATATAAATATATATATATATATATATATATATATATATATATATGTCATATATATATACACACACACACACACACACACACACACACATATATATATATATATATATATATATATATATATATATGATATATATACATATATATATATATATATATATATATATATGTATATACAATATATATATATATATATATATATATATATATATATATATATAGTTATATATATATAAATGTTTCAAAACAATGTCAAAATAAATTTCAAGAACTAAAACGAACGTAATTTTGAATACTTGTTAACAAAATAAAAAACACGAATAAAAGCATTATGAATATATTTGGAATTGCATGAAAACAACATTGTCTCGAAAAAACACCAGAATAATTTCCGAGAAACTAAACGGCAAATAATTCTAAATTCCAGTTAGAAATAAGAAAATATATATCTTCAGAATTACATTTTAGAAAATTGTTTCAAGACAATGCCAAATAACGTCAGAGAAAAAGTAATAAAAAGAAACTCCTAAGTTATTTATATCGTTTAATTGAATAAATAACTAATTAATCAATAATAAATGGCCAAAAATTAATAAAAAGTCCTCAGTTATTCTATCGTTAATTAATAAATGAATTATTATTTAATTAAAAATTGATTTATAAAAAAATAAATGAACAAAAACAAAACCATTACGAATGAGATATTTGGAATGACATAAAAATAATATTGTCTCAAATTCTCACCCCAAAAAATTTAATGAATGAAGAAAAATGATTAAATATAGGCATTACGAATGAGATACAGAATTCACCTCAGAGCAGCAGACGAGAAGGGACAAATACAAAACAAGAAAACACCGACAAAGACAACGGACGACCAAAGACACTAAGAGAAGAAAATATGTCATCCGCGCGACTGTGACATTTGCAAAGAAAACAGAAATAAATTCGGGAATATTATTTTTTTTTCTCGCCATCGCTGAGTCACTTCGGTTCAAATTTGCGAATTTTTATTCGTTTTTATTTATTTTTCATTAATCAATTTGTTTATTTATTTATTCCTTTATTTAAACAATAGTAATAATTGAGGAACTTTTATTCCTTTAATTTATTTTTTATTGATTAATTGCCTATTTAGTAATTAAAAATATAAATAACTAGGACTTTTTATTCATTTTTGGTTAGTTTTTATTAATTAATTAGTTATTTATTTATTTATAAACAGAAATAATTTAGTTTTCATAAAATTTTATTTAGTTATTAATTAATTGATTTATTTAATCAAAGAATATAAATACTTTAGGAATATTCAGTTATTTTTATCGTTTATTATTTTTATCGTTTATTTATTTAACTAATTTTTTAAAAATTAAATAAATTAAAAATTTAGATTTTCGATTTGTTTAAAAAATAGATAAATTAATTAATTAGAAAAAAATACTACACCTATGGAAACCAAATATTACATAAATATGTACAAATTGATAAATGAATCAATTCATAAATAAAACAAATAAATAGACGTAGAAAAATATGAATAAATGAATTCATCCACATCTCATCGACAATTAATAATAATAATAAAATTATATAATATAAAAATAATGAGAAATATTAATAAATGAATTCCCATCCATTATCTTCATCTACAATAATAATTAATAATAATAATAATAATAATAATAAAAATAATGAGTATATATAAGAATAATATAAGTAATAATAATAATAATAGTATTAATAATGATAATGATAATAATTAATGATAAAAAAATAATATAAAATAATAATAATAATGATGATGATAATAATAATGATAATAATAATAATAATAATAATAATAATAATAATAATAATAATAATAATAATAATAATAATAATAATAATAAACATCCAAACGAAACGAAATTATATTAATACCCAAAAGAGACAGACAAATCACCGTCAGAAGGAACACTTGGAGACCTAATGACCCGAAAGGGTCATTAAGGGTGGATCAAGGTCATTAAGCTTCGCTTACTCAAACAAGGGGCAATCATTAAGAGGAGAGAGAGAGAGAGAGAGAGAGAGAGAGAGAGAGAGAGGAGAGAGAGAGAGAGAGAAGACTAACTCCCAATAGCTCTGTATTGTCTCGGTAAACAATGGCTAATGGTGTAGTCCTAGAGAGACATGAAAATAAATAGATAATTAAGTAAATGGATAAATAAATACATAAATAAATAAATATAATAGTAAATAAATAAATGAATGCATAAGTGAATAAAATTGTATATATATATATATATTATATATATATATATATATACTGTATAATGTATTTATATATATATATATATATATATATATATATATATATATATGTGTATGTATATATATATATATATATATATATATATATATATATATATATATATATATATATACAGAAAACGTAAACAGGATGATTTGTTACGAACATATTCCAGATCAAAACAGCCATCTGTTCAAAAGATAACCTATCCACACACAGACCAAACTGTATCAGTTTACTATATACCACGGACGACACATCGGTCCTTTTAACACCTACATCTACTAAAAAAAAAATGGCAAAACATATCTAATATCATCAGGCCCTTCAAAGGTAAGATCGCGTGCACGAAGTCACAACGACAGAGCCATCTCGTTCATCAGCGTCCTGTTTTTTTTTTTTTTCTTTTTTTTTCACCGAGCCTCTCGAAGTAGTGACAACTGTTTTCTGTTGCGTCACGTTTCGCCTCCGAAGGCAGTTTTGTGATAATGTCAGAACTCTTGTGAACGTCCTGTTTGGGGTGAACATATGAATGCGTAAGTGTGACAAGTAAGCGGATGTGAGCCCTTGATAGATGATATATATATGTATATATAATTATATATATATATATATATATATATATATATATATATATAAATATATATGAGTTGTGTGTTTATAATATATATATATATATATATATATATATATATATATATATATATATATAATATATACATATATATATATATATATATATATATATATATATATATATATATCTATATAATATATATATATATATGTTTTTATAATATACATATAATAATATATATATATATATCTATACATATACATATATATATGATATATATATATATATATATATAGAATTATGAATTAAGCTACAGATGTCCTTTAATATATCCAATTCGCTCTTCCCATCGGAATTAATATACTTTCATATATGTTAACCGAAGGGGAATTTTTTAGCTGAAAATAATTTCGTCCTCTCGTGGATTCGAACCAGCGCAGCAGACAGAGGAGAAATCAGGACTTAAGTGACATTACCTCACTTGTTGGCCGAGTTGGTAATGTCACTGAAGTCCTGATTTATCCCCTGTGCGCTGGTTCAAATCCACGAGAGGAAGGAATTATTATCAACTAAAAATTCCCCTTCGGTTAACATATCTGAAAATATTAATTCCGAGGTAGAGCTAATTGGATATTATAGGACTTTGTAGCCTAATGCATGTATATGAATCATGGTGATGTGATAGTTCAAATGAGGAATATCTCAATGTATATATATATATATATATATATATATATCTATATATATATATATATATATATATATATATAAAATAATTATCACATCACCGTGATTCATATAGATCATTCGAGCTACAAATGTCCTTTAGTATCTAATTCGCTCTACCTCGGAATTTATATATTTTCATATATGTGCTGAAGGGGAATTTTTAGTTGATAATAATTTCGTCCCCTGTTGGCCGACTGGATAACGTCACTGGTCGTTCCTGATTTCGCTCCCGTCCACTGGACGGTGGTTCGATCCCATGAGGGGACGAAATTATTATCAACTAAAAAATTCCCCTTCATTACATATATGAAAATATATCAATTCCGATGGTAGAGCGAATTAGATATTAAAAGGACATTTGTAGCTCGAATGATATATATATCTATAGGTAATATATACATACATACATAAAATCATATCTGATGAATATAAATACAAAAGAGAAATCCAAATGTATAGCAATCAAAATAAAGCAAAGTTCTTTTATCTTAAACTTCACCTCACTGCTAAGGTTCTCGCTATGTACTACAGTTTTGGAATTGGTTGCAATATAAAATTTGGGCCAAAGGCCAAGCGCTGGGACCTACTATGATGTTGAGGTCATTCAGCGATGAAGGAGAAATGATAGTTTAATTTTTTTTTGTATTTCAAGGTGTAATAAAAGGAAAACCTTCTGCAGTTTTTCTTGAGAATATCAGGGAAGGTAAGATGGAAGAGAATGCCAACGGAGGTACAGTGAAAGGAATGAAGGGGGCTGCAGCTAGTGGCCTACGGTACGCCGCAACAGGACCTTGAATCACGCCTACAGTGGGCACCGCGTGGTGCACTGGGGCCACTGACCCCTCTACGTAAAACAGAACTTTGAAACAATATTATTTTAGGGGAATTTTAATTACAAATTTTTATTTTTTTAAAGTTAAATCTTAATTTATAAAAATTATGTGAAACGTCACTTTGAGTCGAAATTTCGATCTATTGAGAATATTATTACAAAGTATATATATATTATATATATATATATATATATATATATATATATATATATATATATATAAAAATATATATCATGACATCTTGAAATAAAATAGTTTCATCTTCAAAAAATTTTTTTTAATGTTTTTGCAGGGACATATTCGACTGTCAATAACATCCTTGGATCTCTCTCTCTCTCTCTCTCTCTCTCTCTCTCTCTCTCTCTCTCTCTCTCGCTCTCTCTCTTCAAGGAAAATTCAGCCGCAAATCATACCTTCAGTCCCTCGATAATTAGCGCCTACTTATGCCAACAGGCATTGGTTTTCTATGATAATAAACTCATATAAGTCCTCGTGCTTAACCTGTCATCTTAACCGCTGACGAAATCTTGCGCTTGGACACTCCAGCGGTTGACAGCTTCGTAGTCGAGCTTACGAATGAACCGCTCATTCCTTGATGTTATTTGGCATCCGTCTGACATCCAGACATCCGTGCACTTGCATCCAGGCGGTTATACACACGTACACGCAGGTACATACACATGAACGCCCACACAAACAGACTAACCAGTTGTAACAGAATTCGAGCGAGAAGTCCGAAGCTTCGAATCTCACTCATTCACTTCTCATCCTAATCAGCATCCACCTGGCATCCAGACAGCCATGTACTTACTACATCCAGGTGTCTATACGTTTACTTACGCACGCACATACAAGCACACGCACACATACACGCACATACAAGCTGGCAAGCAAAGATATCCATCGAGGTAAACGGAACCAGTCAGATTTCGAACGAGAAATCAGAAGCTTCGAACATCATTCATTCACCGCTCGTCCTACTAAGCATCCTGCAGACATCCAGTCATCCAAAGACTTGCATCCAGAGACGTCCATACACACATATACACAGATATACATACACGTACAGGACACAGGTCGACCACCCAAGGTGCGAAAGAAGCCAAGAGACAGATCTCGAACCAGAAACCCGAAGCATACAATCAACTGAGTCTCGGATATACATACACTCGGCTCCGAATGAGACCTTCCCGTTGTTGGTCATCGATCTCACCATCATTAATTAAACGGTCACGATGGGGCTTATGAAGACATCATCTCCACCTTAAGAGAGAGAGAGAGAGAGAGAGAGAGAGAGAGAGATATCTCTTTCAATCCAGACTCGCTCGAGAGAGACAACGAATAGAGAGAGAGAAAGTAGTAGACGAGGTATTCGAAGCCTCGAATGAGACCCACTCGTTGTTCGGACCAACATCATTAATAATAAGTTATAAGATATAATTTTTTTTGCGAAACTTCAGTGACGGATTTTTATTTACCTTTCGTCGATCTTAAAGGAGCTTCGAGGGCTCAGGTGAATTGTGTTTACACTTTAGCTGCTGAATAACTGATAGTCCCAGTTTTGGTCATAATAAAAAAAAATATATATAAATCAAAGATCTTAAAAAATACATGAAACTTTTAAATATAAATACATGCACGTGCATGTGTGTGTGTGTGTGTAATTCTAATAGCCACAATGCCCTCTTAACTTTCAAATTCTTTGCTCTTTTTTTTCTTTTTTTGGATACGCTTGTCACTACAAGCCTTGAGATCCAACTTCAAAGAAATATGAAGAAATCAGGCTGTCCGGCAGCGGGAAACGAACCCGCGATACCATAATCACGACGAGGTCACCTTGCCCGACCTGACCACTACGAGAGCAAAGAATTTGAGAAGTTAAGAGGGCATTGTGGTTATTTCAATTACATGGGCATCTCGTAAAAATGACCAGTAGATTCTACAGATATACATACATATATATATATATATATATATATATATATATATATATATATATATATATATATATATAATTATCGCATCACCCGTGATTCATATACACGCATTAAGCTACAAATGTCCTTTAATATCCAATTCACTCTACCTCAGAATTAATATATTTTCACATATGCTAATCGAAACGGAAATCTCTAGTTGATAATAATTTCGTCCTCTCGTGGGTTCGAACCAGCGGACAGAGGAGAAATCAGGACTTCAGTGAGTTACCGACTTGGCCAACAAGTGAGGTTATATATAATTGACCCAACTGTTTACTACATTGAAGTAAATTAATTTTAAAAATATATTAATCAGATTTACATACTATCTCCATAATCTTGAATTATAAAGTAGAGATTTTATATTAATTTGAGAACAATTTTCGGATTCGCTTCTGAAATTACTAAGCTTCATATAAAATAATTTTATACCGTTTATATATAATTGCGGTGAGGCTTCGGAAGGACGAAGATTCAGCGTCATATGATAATAAAAATTATTTCTTAATCAATCAGATACATTGTGCCTCTTTATTCGTCATCAAAAATTAATCATTAACAATAAAAACTGAAGGGAAAATGAACATTAATTACGTACGATATTAAAACATGTTTCTCCCTTATAAAAATGTAGGGGATTTTTTTACATCACAAAAAGCCAAAAGAAAAAAAAGGAAAATTCTTGAGGGTAAAATACCAGAAAAATTAAATCAGATTTCAATCAAATGTTCATACTGTTGTATAATCTTCCCCCCCCCCCCCCCCCCACCCCCCCCCGCCCACCCGGCCCTCCTCCTCCCCCACCCCCAGAAAAAAAAACACGTGAGTTAAATATCGCCCAGGACAACTTGTGAGTCAAAGCCTTTTTTTTTTTTTTTTTTTCGAATTATGGACCAATATTATACACCGACTTCCCAAAAGCAGAGGGCCTTCGTTCCCGCTGACGACCTATCCCGACCTCACAAGGAAACTGAGCCCCGCCCCCCCCCCCCACCCCTCAAAAAAAAAAAAAAGAAAAAAAAAATGGAACCTTACACGACCCCCAAGATAGCCAACAAAGACCACAGAAAAATCTTCCTCCCCTACCTGCCAGCCTTGGTGACGATCATCTCAGTACCCAGCTCGTTGAACTCGTCCCAAAGGGCCTTCATCTCCAGGCTGGCCGTGACGCTGATCAGCTTCGAGTGGACTGGCTTCTTCTGACTATCTTGCTGCTGTTGGTGAAGATGAAGCTGCTGCTGCTGTTGCTGCTGCTGTTGGTGCTGTTGGTGTTGGTGATTCTTGTCGCTGCTACTGCTGCTGCTGCCGCTGCTGCTGCTACTGCTGCCTATGCTCATGGGCTCCTCCTTCTGTTCCTTCAGGAGGGGGGAGTGGGGGGAGGGGATGCGTTCCTTCTGCAGGTTTGGGTGAGAAGGGGCACAGGAGGAGAGGTGGGGGGCGTAGTAGTCCTCTCGGCCCTTGCCGGCTGCTAACAGACAGGCTGTTGGGGAGAAGAAGCCGATTATTATTATTATTATTATTATTATTATTATTATTATTATTATTATTATTATTATTATTATTATTACTAGCAATGTGCCAATCGTTACTAAAAGCATATTCATCTGCTACTTCGTATAAGTGACTCGCTAGTGTTTTTTAACTATTATGTCATTGATGTTTAAATTATGTATGATAAATTCATAAAGTAACTAAGTCTACGGGCATAACCAGCCCCGTTTCACGGGCCGAACCAGCTCCGTTTCAGGGATCCCCCCTCACCCTCACTCCCTTCGGAGTTGGGGGAGGGAGGTAGGATGAAATCCCTTAATAAACCATCTAAGGGTTCCCCACTATAACCCTGCCAAGTTTCATGCCCATCGGACCAGCCGTTTGGCCGTGATTGAATGACAGACGGACAGGCATAACGCCCATTATAGTATAGTAAGATTATTGTTATTAAGACGTGCATTGATGGATTCAACTTGACAGATTGTTTGTTCATTGAAAATCAGAAACTATGAGACAACCTGACACAACATAAAACACACAAATATATATATATATATATATATATATATATATTAATATATATATATATATATATATATATATTATATATATAATAAGCGAATACACGGGAAATGATAGACAGGAATCCAAGCGCTTTCGTCTTTATTCAGACATCGTCAAGGAGCTACTAAAGTACAATCGGAGAGGAAGGCCTCAGGTACAAACAAGATCAGGAATACCATGGTTATTGGAAAAAATTATTATTAAAAGGTAAAAATTAAAAGGGATAATCCAGGATTATCGGATATCACACGGTCACAAACTTAAACAGATTCTGACCCTAACCGAAATTACAAAGTATCTTTACAGTCCAAAACATGTAAAAACTGATATATTAATTTTGTTGCTTATATTTATCTACAACTTTTTTCATTATGAAAGCATCAAGTTTAAATAAACCAAGACCTTAAATTTAGAACATTTCTATTATTTGACTTGATAAAACAGATTCAATGATATCCTTTTAACTGTGTCATTACATGGGACTAAGGCTCTTGCTTGACTCCAGTTAATAGGATGGTCTAAATCTCTATATGTACAAATAATGCATTCGATATTTGCCCAGTTCTCACAGAATATTGATGTTGCTTAAGACGCTGTGAAAGAGATTTGCCAGTCTGTCCGTAATAGATTTTATCACACTTTTTGCAAGGAATTTCATATATGCAGCCTGGAAGATCTTTAGGAGATTTTGAATGATTACTAAACTCTTGACATTATATTACTGAAAACAACATTTATGTTAAAAAGCTTTAAAATTCTAGGAATATCTAAAAACCTTTCATCATAAGGTAATTTTAGAATGTTATGCTTACTAAATTCAAGTTTATCATTAGTTTGAATAAAATGTTTTTCTAGCTCTTTTCCATGCCACATCTACAAAGTCCTTGGGTATTTAAGTTTCAATGCAATATCATAAATAGTTTTAATTTCAGCGTCAATAAACTGCGGGCTACAGACACGTAAAGCCCTTAGGAACATCCCAGAAAAAACAGAGAATTTAACATTTTGATGGTGATTGGAGTAGTAATGAACAAAAGAGGCAATATTAGTTGATTTTCGAAAGACTGAAAAGGTGAAATTTCTATCATTTCTATGGACAGTTACATCAAGAAAATTCAAATTACAATTTCTTTCTTCCTCTACAGTAAATTTTATAGAAGGGACTAAATTATTGAGATTATTAAGGAATTCCTGGAGGTTTTTCGTGAACTGGCCAAATACAGAAGATATCATCCACGTATCTAAACCAAATAACATTTTCGGGCAAAATTCTTGGTAAGAGTTTTGTGTCTCAAAAAAAATTCCATGTAAATATTGCTAAGGACAGGAGATAAGGGATTACCCATGGCCATGCCAAACTTTTGTACAAAAAATTCCCCATTGAAACAAAATTTACTATCTTTGATACATAACCTTATGTTCATTACTACTCCAATCACCATCAAAAATGTTAAATTCTCTGTTTTTTCTGGATGTTCCTAAGGGCTTTACGTGTCTGTAGCCCGCAGTTTATTGACGCTGAAATTAAAACTATTTATGATATTGCATTGAAACTTAAATACCCAAGGACTTTTGTAGATGTGGCATGGAAAAGAGCTAGAAAAACATTTTATTCAACTAATGATAAACTTGAATTTAGTAAGCATAACATTCTAAAATTACCTTATGATGAAAGGTTTTTAGATATTCCTAGAATTTTAAAAGCTTTTTTAACATAAATGTTGTTTTCAGTAATATTAATGTCAGAGTTTAGTAATCAAAAATTCTCCTAAGATCTTCCAGGCTGCATATATGAAATTCCTTGCAAAAAGTGTGATAAAATTACGGACAGACTGGCAAATCTCTTTCACAGCGTCTTAAGCAACATCAATATTCTGTGAGAACTGGGCAAATATCGAATGCATTATTTGTACATATGAGAGATTTAGACCATCCTATTAACTGGAGTCAAGCAAGAGCCTTAGTCCCATGTAATGACAGTTAAAAGGAATATCATTGAATCTTGTTTTATCAAGTCAAATAATAGAAATGTTCTAAATTTAAGTCTTGGTTTATTTAAACTTGATGCTTTCATAATGAAAAAAGTTGTAGATAAATATAAGCAACAAAATTAATATATTCAGTTTTTACATGTTTTGGACTGTAAAGATACTTTGTAATTTCGGTTAGGGTCAGAATCTGTTTAGTTTGTGACCGTGTGATATCCGATAATCCTGGATTATCCCTTTTAATTTTTACCCTTTTGATAATTAACCATCTGGTATTCCTGATCTTGTTTGTACCTGAGGCCTTCCTCTCCGATTGTACTTTAGTAGCTCCTTGACGATGTCTGAATAAAGACGAAAGCGCTTGGATTCCTGTCTATCATTTCCCGTGGTATTCGCTTATTTATGAAGTCACGTGCATCTACTGTGATTTTTTAAGCATATATATATATATATATATATATATATATATATATATATATATATTTATATATATATATATATATATATAGTGTATGAGATTATACAAGATTTATTGAATCGTATATTCATACTCATTTGTGTAGGCATATTGTCGCATATACACAAACCCTTACGTATATTACACATAATCCATACAAGACAGACAATCCCATCCGTACGTGAAGGTGTACATGATCATAACATACACACATTCACAAACACACACACCGGCAGCGTATGTGAAAACCTCTCACAAAAAAGAAAGACGACAAGACCAAAGCACAAACGTCTCAAAAACCCTTTTCATATTAAAACTCTTCCCAGATCAATTTGCAAAGAAGAAAGACAGACTGACGCCTGGAAGCCGCCATTCTCACTACGAAGTCAACTGCGCATGTGCAAGCAATCAAGAGGATTAAGAAGAAGAAGAAGAAGAAAAAGAAAAAAAAACGTTCGGTTGTTTATAATTCACGACAATACGTAACTCATTTTCGGTTCCCTCAAACGTTTGCAACAACGTTTTTGGAGCGTGTTGTGATTCTATTTTGTTGTTGTTGTTATAGGAATATCCGTCCTGGATTTCGATGAGGTTTTGCATGAAGAGGGGTTTGGTTTTCTCCTCTCTCTCTCTCTCTCTTCTCATCTCTCTCTCTCTCTCTCTCTCTCTCTCCCTCCCCCAAATTTCTGCTTCTAGTTACTGTTATATCTCTCTCTCTCTCTCTCTCTCTCTCAGGGTTTAGTTACGAGTAACTCAAAAGAAAAATAGTACTTAGAAGAACTAACCCAAAATGAAAAGAAATAGATATAATGAATATAAGTGAAACTGGTATTTCCCAAGAGACTGGGAATGATGATCAAATAAAAGGGTTCCAAACTTATAGATCAGATAGAAAAAATAGGAATCAAGGGGGAAACCGCAATATATGGGAAAGACAAAAAACAAGGAAATATATATGAGAAAATATAGTAACTCAGAATGTGAACTAATAGCGGTAGAATTTGAATCTGAAAAATTGATGAACATAGTAATATATAGACCTCCTAATACTAAAGAGTTTGACTTAATAATTGAAAAATTGGATGATATATGTAGAAATCACAAGGACTGGACTATTCTCCTATCTGGTGACTTCAACTTTCCTTTCGTAGAATGGAAAGAACGAATAGGAGATTGTGGTTGTACTTATACATATAAAAAAGAGAGTAATAGTAGTGCAGAAGATAAGAGGCAATTTGAAAAGCTATTAGATATGCTACTAGAATACAACATTCAACAAATAAATCACCTGCCAACAAGAAAGGAAAATACTTTAGACCTAGTATTTGTGAACGAGATGAATTATGTTAAAGAAATAATAGTTTATAATGCGAGTATTTCAGACCATAATGTCATAGAATTAACAGTTCATTCCAAAGCAAGTGAAAATAGAGATAAGCAAGAAATGAAAAAGTGGGAAGGATATGGAAAATACAACTTCTACAGTAAAAATATAAAATGGTCAGAAATTAATGAAGAATTAAACAAAGATTGGGATAACTTATTTTCGTAAGTGATGACATAAGGGTAAATACGGAGATATTATATAAAATATTGGAGAAAATAGTGGAAAAAATATATAACGAAGACAAGAAAAAGTAAACATCATTCATGCATACCAAAGAGCAGAAGGATCTTGTTCCAGAAAATCAGAAAGTGGAAAAAAGGTCTTGCAAAAGAAAAAAATGCATGGAAAGTTATAGAACTAAAAGTAAGATAGAAAATGCAGAACAAAAGATTATACAATCAAAAGAAAATGAAACGGGACTTGGAAGAAAAAAACCCTATTAAATATCAAGCAAAACCCCAAACTATTATACTCATATGCGAAGAAGATGAATAAAAGAAGAATAGAAATAGGCCCTCTGAGAATTGAAGGGAGATTAACGAATGAAAAAAAGGAAATTTGCAACATACTGGCAGAACGATATAAGAGAGAATTCACCCCTAGAATAGATAATGAAGATAATGATATAGAAGTAAGGGATGAAAATAGTGAATATTTAGCTGACATAGATATTAATGAAGCTGATATTGTGCAGGCTATTAATGAAATTAAAAATGGAGCTGCTGCAGGGCCTGATGGAATTCCTGCTATTTTGTTAAAGAAAGTAGTTCATTCTATCGCAAAGCCACTTGCAATATTATTAAGACAAAGTGTAGATACAGGCAAGATTTATGATGAGCACAAAATTAGCATATATTACCCCTACTTTCAAAAGTGGATCAAGACTAGAGGCAAGTAATTATAGGCCTGTGAGTCTAACATCACATATTATGAAAGTGTATGAAAGGGTAATGAAGAAAATATTATGAAACATTTAATAAAAAATAATTTGTTAATAAAGGACAACATGGTTTCGTACCCGGAAAAAGTACACAAACCCAACTGTTAGTCCCCACCGTGAGCATATTCAAAAATATGAAAAGCGGAATGAAACAGATGTGGTTTTTATTTAGCTTTGCAAAAGCTTTTGATAAAGTAGACCATAATATAATAGCGAAGAAAATTAGAAAACACAATATCGTGGATAAAGTAGGAAGATGGTTAAAGAATTTTACACAACAGAAAACAGATAGTTATTGCAAACGACGAGAAATCGGATGAAGCCAAGGTAATATCGGTGTACCGCAAGGTACGGTGTTAGCTGCAATACTGTTTGTTATTATGATTGAAGACATAGACAATAATGTTAAGGATTCGGTAGTGAGTAGTTTCGCAGATGACACAAGAATAAGTAGAGAAATTACTTGTGATGAAGATAGGAACGCTCTACAAAGAGACCTTAACAAAGTATATGATTGGGCAGAGGTAAATAGGATGGTATTTAACTCTGATAAATTTGAATCAAATAAATTATGGAGACAGAGAAAGAAAGCTATATGCATATAAGGGACTCAATAATGAGACCATCACAAATAATGGAAGCAGTTAAAGACCTTGGTGTGATGATGAATAGGAACATGTTATGCAATGATCAAATAGCAACTCTGTTGGCAAAATGTAAAGCAAAAATGGGAATGTTGTTACGGCACTTCAAAACAAGAAAAGCTGAACACATGATTATGCTTTATAAAACATATGTTCGTAGTTCCACTTGAATATTGCAATATGATATGGTACCCACACTATCAAAAGGATATTGCACAAATAGAGAGTGTACAAAGGTCCTTTACAGCTAGAATAGAAGAAGTTAAGGACCTAGACTACTGGGAAAGACTACAATTCTTAAAATTATATAGTCTAGAAAGGAGAAGAGAACGCTACATGATAATTCAGGCATGGAAACAGATAGAAGGAATAGCAGAAATATCATGGAACTAAAAATATCAGAAAGAGCAAGCAGAGGTAGATTAATAGTGCCCAAAACTACTACCAGGAAAAATAAGGAAAGCACACAGGACATTAATCCACTACGCACCAGCATCGATAATGCAGGCGTCTATTCAATGCGTTGCCCAGCTCATCTGAGGAATATATCAGGAGTTGAGCGTAGATGTGTTTAAGAATAAGCTCGACAAATATCTAAACTGCATCCCAGACCATCCAAGATTGGAAGATGCAAAATATACCGGAAGATGTACTAGCAACTCTCTGGTAGACATTAGAGGTTGCCTCACACTGAGGGACCTGGGGCAAACCCGAACAAGATGTAAGGTCTGTAAGGTAAGGTCTCTCTCTCTCTCTCTCTCTCCAAATTTCTGCTTCTAGTTACTGTTAAAAATATCTCTCTCTCTCTCTCTCTCTCTCTCTCTCTCTCTCTCTCTCTCTCTCTCCTTTCTTTTCCAAATTCCTACTACTAGTTACTGTTCCAACTCTCTCTCTCTCTCTCTCTCTCTCTCTCTCTCTCTCTCTCTCTCTCCTCCTTTCTTTTTCCAAATTCTTATTTCTAGTTACTGTTCAAATCTCTCTCTCTCTCTCTCTCTCTCTCTCTCTTCTCTCTCTCCAAATCCTACTTCTAGTTACTATTCAAATTCTCTCTCTCTCTCTCTCTCTCTCGCTCTCTCTCTCTTTCCAGTTCTATTTCTAGTACTGTTCAAATTCTCTCTCTCTCTCTCTCTCTCTCTCTCTCTCTCTCTCTCTCTCTCTAAAACCAAACAAGCAAACTGCGCATCTCTACATTCGGAAAAAAAGGATAAAAAAATGACAAATAAAAACAAATAAATGTTTATGTTCTTCATCACATTAATGATAACTCAAGCAAATATCTTTTTTTTACTTTATTCGGAGGAAAATGCAGAGAGGTTGTTCCCATTACCTCAGCCCCGATTAAGTTTTCCCCTCGCCTGACTGACTGAAGCAAGTTTGAGAAAATAAAGCTTTCGATTGCCGTTGACAGATGTTAGGCAGGCTAGAGTGACGCTGGAAAACCTCGGGTGCGTGGTAAAGGGAAAAATAATTTCAATTCAACTGTAAAAATGAATAAACGGGAAGGATAAAATCCACTCAGCTGAAGGAGAGAGAGTTAAATCAAATCAAATAAAAAACTTTATTTCCATTTTGCAATGATTATTCTACATGTCAAAGTTAAAAATATATACATGGTAAAAGGGGATATGACGTATTGCTAGACTAGCAAAAGCATATTGCCCGCAACATCTGAGTTATGCTAAATTCGCCCTAAATTTCTTACATGCTAGTCTTGTTACAAGTGATAAGTATAATTAAATAGAAAAAACAAAATTTACAACATACAATAATGAAATGTACAAAATTGTTCAATTACTGACAAACTGTGACTTCTTAGAACTTAAAGAGAGAGAGAGAGAGAGAGAGAGAGAGAGAGAGAGAGAGAGAGAGAGAGAGAGAGAGAGAGAGAGCAATTCCCCCTCAATCAAGAAGGCACCTTCAAAATAGAAGCTGTTTGCTTAGGAAAAGTAGATCCCACTCAAACGCCTTCTTCTGTCTAACCACCGGCGTAATTTCCATCCACTCCGAATCACAAACAACAATTTTCGATGCCCGATCATTAGCGGCTACTACATACTGCTGGCTGCTTCTTCAGTGGCTCAAGTGCCCTACTTCAGAAGGCAGCCGATTACCAAAACGACGGCCTTTGAAAGGCCGATTACACCCTCAGGACGACCTGTGACGAAGGTTGTTCATCTAACAAAACGTTCATCTCAACAAAAAAGAGGGACCTCTAAGAATGGCCGATTACCAACCCTGAAGGGCCTCTGACGAAGGGAATTCATCTACCAAAAACAAGGACCTCCAAAGGACCGATTAACACCCTCAAGAGAACCTCTGACGAAGGGAATTCATCTAACAAAGCGAGGACCTCTCAGAGGGCCGACTATACCCAAAGGAGGACCTCTGGCGTAGCGATATATCTACCAAAAACGAGGACCTCTGAAGGGCCTTTTTACACCCTCAGGAGAACCTCTGACGAAGGGAATTCATCTAACAAAGCGAGGACCTCTCAGAGGGCCGACTATACCCAAAGGAGGACCTCTGGCGTAGCGATATTTATCTAACAAAACGAAGACCTCTCAGAGGGCCGACTTTACCCAAAGGAGGACCTCTGGCGTAGCGTTATTTATCTATCAAAGACGAGGACCTCTCAGAGGGCCGACTATACCCCAAGGAGGACCTCTGGCGTATAGCGTCATTTACCTATCAAAGTCGAGGACCTCTCGGAGGACAAATTTCACCCTGCGGGAGGCCCCCGCAAAAGGCTATTCATCTATTCATCTACTCATCTTCAGTCAGGTCAAGGAAGGTCACGCAGGTCAAGAGAGGTCGTCCTTATAATTGGAGAGGACGATCCCGTCAGGATCTTTCAGAGCTTAAAGATGGTCTTTTGAAGTGCCGTGTTTTCCCCGAGAGAATATGATACTGATCTCGCTGTTAAAGCCGTTTCTGTCTGGTTAGACGTAATGTGGACATCCCCCCATCCCCTTTCCCCCTCCCCCTCCCCACCACAAACCCAACTCTTTCAGGGGGCGATCTGAACTACTGGCCTGTGATGTACCAGGTTAGCAGTATTCCATCCATTAGGGCAGTAGAATTATGTACGTTCAAATTGGTTGAGTGGGAGAAGGTTTTATCAGAAAGTGGTACAATGGGGCCTCCGATTCCTATTCTTGCTACTTATTAAGTCCCTTGCCTTCAACCACCCTTGCTTTTACAGGTACGAGAACACAAATTCCTTTTCCTTGATGATATTTATAAAAAAATATATAGGGTAGGATTTCACACCGTATCGTAGACCATCCTATAACTAATAAAGAAAAAAAAAAGCCTTCCTCTTATCAAATCTGAAAAAGGATAAAGAGCAGGATTTCCCAGCATATCCCATACCAATCCTGAGAGAATCCTGCAGCAAGCCTGCAACAGCAAAGGAAAAAAATTCCTCCATCTTATCAAATTTATAAAGAAAAATGACAAAGGGGCAGAAATTTCCCAGCGTATCCTATACCAATCCTTGGAGAGTCCTGCAACCGGCCCTCTCTCGAGTGTTTAGTGATGGTGCGCGACAGGTGGCCAAATTTGGCAACCAACCAAAGGCCCTAATGGATACTTTCGCATTAGCACCAGTTTGCAACAAGATTGCGTAGAGCACTCGACTGCATCTGAGTCACTCGCAGACATACACAGGGTGGGCGGCGGGGAGGAGAAGGATAGGATCGGAGAGGGGAGTGAAGGGGATGTGAGGGTATTTAGGAGTGGGGAAAGGAGTCTAGTCTACTTGACAGTTTCCATGAAGAGTTAGAGAGATGAAGAGGATGAAGAGAGCAGAGAGAGAGAGGGAGAGAGAGTAGAGAGAGAGTTTGCTTCCCATTATTTGGTAAGTTTGACCAATGGTCTCGACAGCGGGGGCCAAAATTTGGCAACACAGAACGGCGTAATGGATACTTCGCACAATTAGCACCAGTTTGCAACAAAGAATTGCGTAGAGCCCTCGACTGCATCTGATCCACTCGCAGACATACACAGGGTGGGCGGAGGGGGGAGGGAGAGGGGTGGGGAGGGGAGGGGAGGATGAAGGGGAGGGGAGGGGAGGGGAGGGGAGGGAGGGGCGGTAGGGGGAAGGGAGTCTCGTCTACTGACAGTTCCAGGAAGAGAGAGAGAGAGAGAGAGAGAGAGAGAGAGAGAGAGAGAGAGATGTCGTTTGAAACACACGATCTCACGCGTCCATTATAGTAATATATGTATATATATATATATATATATATATATATATATATATATATATATATAATATATATAATGTATAATATATATATATATAAATATATATATATATATATTCATATATATATATACATTATATATATAATATATATATACTATACATACATACATTATATAATATATATATATATATATATATATATATATATATATATATATATATAAAATTGAGAGAGAGAGAGTGTCTTTGAAACACGATCTCACGAGTCCATTATAGTAATATATATATATATATATATATATATATATATATATATATATATATATATATATATATATATATGATCTAATACCTGTAACCTTATTCCTGCTAACAATATATATGACCTGAAGAATTTGGTATATACTCAAAATCAAATTCATAATTTTTTTCTTTACTTTCACTGTCCTAGCAATCACTTTCGTCCTTCCCTATCCGTCTTTTAATGATTTTTCCACTTTTCCTTCTTATTTTAACCATCCCCCGTCTTTCATCGCCCACGTTAAACAGGAGGCATCCCGGGTGGGAGGATGCTGCTATAATGAAACAAAAACACAGCGAATTCTCTTCTGTTTACGTTGTAGACGGTTATTGTTTTTGTTTAACAATGAAATTGCGTCGGTACAATAAACTGCGCTGACTCAAAATAAATAAACGAGAGACAGAGAGAGAGAGAGGAGAGAGAGAGAGAGAGAGAGAGAGAGAGGGTTGATCTTTCTGTCAAAATTACGCGTTTGCAACTGGTAAACATATTTACTGCTTTCAACAGAGATTTTTTTTTCTTTTTTACGAAATTACTAAATAAAATCCTTTAACGTCTCGTTACAGGTTACAAAACAAAACCTCACTAGTTGTGGGTCTTTCTAGAATTCTGTTTTTTCCCCACTGCTAAAAAAAAACCTTACCCAACAGGACCCGCCAGCCCCACGCCCCCCCCCACCCCCCCCCCCCTCCCAAAAAACACTACTTTTTACTTTTTTACGCAGGTAATTTCAAAATTACGTTATAAGAACCTATTCCCTGACAAAAAAAAAAAAAAAAAAACAAAAAAAAACAAAAAAAAAAAAAAACTATAAAACCTCACCTTCCTGAATCCTATTATTTTCTCTGTAAAAAAAAAAAACATAAACCCAACAGGCAAAAAAAAAAAAAAAAATAATACTTTTCACGCAGATTTTCAAAATTTTGCGCAATTAAGACCCCTATTCCCCGTCTCATTACAGATCATGAAAAAACCTAGATGACAAAAAAATTAGAAAAAGCTCACCAATTGTGGGTTCTTCTTGAACTTTATTCTTTCCCACTGCTGAAAAAAAGATAACGCAGCTGGCCAAAAAAAAAATAATAATAATAAATATAAACCTATTCCCCAACTTATAATATCACAAAGAAAACATCACTTATTTGCCGCTCCGGAATTCTATTATTCCACTCTCTCACAAAAAAAAAAAAAAAAAAAAAAAAAAAAAAAAAAAAAACATAACCCAACTGTCAAAAAACTACTTTTCTACGCAGATTATTACGATATTACGCAATAACAACTTTTTCCTGCGTTATAAAAACCATAAAAAAAACAACCAGTTATACGCCCTTCCAGAATTCTAGATTTCCCATCTGCTAAAAAAAGCCATAAACAACAGGCATAAAAAAACTACTTTTTTACGCTGATTATTATAATATTACGCAATAAAAACATATTCATTATCTTTTTTATTATTAGATTACAAAAAAATAAGCAAAAAAAAAACGTTATTCGTCCTTCCCGAATGCTACTTTTCCCTCCTCTTCCCTTAAAAAACATAACCCAACAGGCAAAAAAAAAAAAAAAAACTTTTTTACGCTGATTACTATGATATTACGCAATAAAAACATATTCCTTATCTTTTTTATTATTAGATTTTTAAAAAAATAAGCAAAAAAAGAAAATTTTATTCGTCCTTCCGAATGCTACTTTTCCCTCTGCTCTCCCTAAAAAAGCATAACCCACGACTTGACACCCTCCCCCCCCCTCTAAAAAAAAAACGCTAATTTATACGCAGATCATTACAGAATTATCCTTTTTATATTTCATTGCATGACCAGTTATTCCAGAACATTTTTCTGTATGCTCCCGCTCAAAAGAAAAAAATAATAAATAAATAAACACACACAGAAAGCCCAACACAACAACAAAAAATACACACACACAAAGCCCAACAGACCAAAAAACCCCGCTCAAAATAAATAAATAAATAAATAAACACAAACAAAGGTGAACAGACACCAAAAAAAAAAAAAAAAGAAAACACACACACACACACACAAACACGCAGCCCACACAACAACAAAAATACACACACACAAAGCCCAACAGACCAAAAAACCCGCTCAAAATAAATAAATAAATAAATAAACACACACACAAAGGTGAACAGAAAAAAAAAAAACACACACACACACAAACACGCACATAACAAAGCCCAGCAGACCAAAAAAGACAAAAATTCTATTTTTTCACTGGAGATTTACATAATCGCATAAGCCAATCTGTTTACTCTCCGCGCCGCGGACTGGTACGGGCCTGGGGGTTTGGGGGCTGGGGGAGGGCTGGGAGGAGAGGACCTGACTGACTGACTGAGTGACGTCATCTGTCGATGGGCGCGTTCTATTTTCAAACGGGAGCCTACGTAAACAAGAGAGAAACCTGGAAGTGAGATCTATTATGGCGTCTTCTGTTCGACCGCGGGTTTGTCCGCTAGATCGGCGACAGACGCTGCTTTTTAAAAAAATTACAGGTTCGGGGAATGGATAAATATAGGAATAGATGAATGAATGAATAAATAAATGAACGAATAGATAAATTAATATATATATATATATATATATATATATATATATATATATATATATATATATATATATACATAAACACTTACACACAGAAACACAACACCGTGTTTACCCACGCGAGCCTTCTATACATACACACAAACACAAACAATAACAATTTAACTCTCTCACTGAGACGCGGTTTACCTGAAACTAAGCGATAAAGACCGCGCCTTATGATGTGCTAAAACACCTGTTGGCCGGTCCTCTGAATCTCTCTCTCTCTCTCTCTCTCTCTCTTTCTAGGGTCTCCTCGCCTCTTACAATAACAACGAGTATATATGGTGGCGTCTGGTGTATTTATATGGTTCTTTACAACCCCCCCCCCCCCCCCCTCTCTCTCTCTCTCTCTCACTCTCTCTCTCTCTCTCTCTCTATATATACCTTTCTCTTTCTATCTCTCCTCTCTTGCTCTCTCTCTCACTCTCTCTATGTTTCTCTCTCCATCTCTACCTATCTCTGTCTCTCTCTCTCTTAAGACCTTTCTCTCTCTCTCTCTCTCTCTCTCTCTCTCTCTTCTCTCTCTCTTTCTCTCTATTTCTCTCTCCTCTCTCCTGTAGCTTTTCTCTAGCTTTCTCTGTCTCTCTCTCTCTTTCCCCATCTCTCTCTCTTTACTCTATCTTTCTCTCTCTTTTTAGACCTCTCTCTCTCTCCAGTAGCTTTATATATCTTTCTCTCCTCTCTCTCTTTCTCTTTCTCTCTCCTCTCTCTCTCTCTCTTTCTCTCTCTCCCCTCTCTCTTTCTCTTTCTCTCTCTCCTCTCTCTCTCTCTCTCTCCTCTCTCTCTCTCTTTCTCTCTCTCTCCTCTCTCTCTCTCTCTCTCTCTCTCTCTCTCTCTCTCTCCCTACGTTCGCTTTCTCCTACTCTTATTGATCATCTTCCTCTTCATCTTTTTCTTTCTATTTTCCGTATCCTTGGTAAAGAGAGAGAGAGAGTAGAGCGAGAGAGAGAGAGAGAGAGAGAGAAGAATCTTTTTTAGCTCATCTGCGAAAACCTCCAGTTTTGGAAGGACGTCATTAAAATCAATAATATTTTATAACTCTCTTGTTTATTTCTGTATCTGAATAGTTTCAGGAAAGTTATCTTCTGAACTTGCTAATCCGCATTTCTGGTAACAAGCAAAAACCGTCCAGTTTCTTAAATAAAATCACTTAAATCAATAATACTTTTATACCTGGACACCACATATATAGGAGAACCACTTTCCGTATTTCCTTTCAGCTCATCTTATACTTCTTGCTAATGAACACCTTAATATTCTTCGGAAGCTTCCATAATAATAATAATATAATATAATAATAATAATAAATAATAATAATAATAATAATACTTTATTCCTAATGAACACCATTATATTCTTTGGAAGCTTGAATTTCAAGTCCATGGCCTCTGTGGTGGGCTTGTTCCATATGACTAGGGTTCTTTAACTGACTAATAATGATAATAATAATAATGATAATAATAATAATAATAAATTCTCTTAATAATTCTCCATCTAAACTTCAAAGTCTCTTAAATAGAGCAACGCCTCGGGCAATTTAGATCTTTATGTCTTCACGCCGTAAGACCCGCTATCGCTTTCGAAGACAAATTCGGGATCTTTATACTCGATCGTAAAACAGTTTTTATAAAATAGAGAGAGAGAGAGAGAGAAAGAGAGAGAGAGAGAGATGAGAGAGAGAGAGAGAGAGAGAGAGAGAGATGAGGAGCCGATAATGACGTGAAAATGACCCACCGTTAAATTTGGCAAAGGGTTGTAACTCGCGAGGAGTTTATATTATACGCCCAGGTAACGATTGAAGAAGGGGCCATTTCGAACCCTGAAAAGTTTCCGGCCAGGGGGAGGGAGTGGGGGAGTTTCCGGGAGGGGGATGTGGGGAGGCAGGTGGAGG
Organism: Macrobrachium nipponense; assembly: GCF_015104395.2. NCBI lineage: Eukaryota > Metazoa > Arthropoda > Malacostraca > Decapoda > Palaemonidae > Macrobrachium > Macrobrachium nipponense. The sequence continues at coordinate 25,649,228 of NC_087216.1, read as the reverse complement.
AAGGGTAGGAGGGAGGGCCTTTGAGTACCTCCAGATGCGAAAATTGAGGCAAAAGCTGAAAGGTTTATTTCCTTTTATTGAATTGTCACGGATCGTCAAAGTTAATTTTATCCGAAAACGAGAGTTCAGGAAGATATAAAAGGCAGTCTCGGGAATTGGGTAAATAGCAATATATATTTTTCAGGGCGTGACGTCGCCTCTGAGGCGTCTAGATTCCGTCTCTGTTGGGCTTGGTTATGACCTTCCAGGGGGCCTACACCGCTTCCTAACCTAAGAGGTACCGAACAATACAAAGCGGAACCAGCAGTTGAAAGAACTAAAATGGGATGCAAATACCAATTTGTTCAGTGTTAAAAAATCTTTAAAATCGGACGTCACTTGTTAGTGGTATACATTCCATTTCTGTTGGGTTTGGTTAGACTTCAGGGGGCTACACCAGCTCTCCTAACCTATACCAACTAACCAAAGCAACATTAAAACTAAAATAGGATGCAAATACCAATTTGTTCAGTGTTCAAAAATCTTTAAAATCAGACGTCACTTGTTAGTGGTCTAGATTCCATTTCTGTTGGGTTTGGTTAGACTTCAGGGGGCTACACCAGCTCTCTCAACATATACCAACTAGCTAAAGCAATATTCTACACTAACTAAGTTGGAAAAACTAATTCATTGTTATTCAATATTTCTTCAAAACGTATGTCACTTGTGAGTTGCATAGATTTTTTCTCTGTTGGTTGGGAAGAATTCAGGGGCTTAAACCAGCTCTCTTGATCTGTACCTTGCTCAATACCACAGTAACATGAGGTCACAAATGCCCTAAAGACATCACAGCAAAGGAACCTTGAGTCATATCTCAGTCTAGCTAAAGGATGACAAAAGCTTGACCAATACTACAATAACCTGAGGTCAACAATGCCCTCAAGATGTCAAAGCTAAGGATGCCCAAAAGTCATATTTCTTACTAAAGCACAACAAAGTCTTGCCCACAGTACCACAGTAACCTGAGGTCACCAATGATGGCCTACCTCTCGTTTAAAAGGATGACAAAAGCTTGACCAACACTACAATAACCTGAGGTCAGACAATGCCCTCAAGAGGTCAAAATTAAGGATGCCCAAACCGTTGGCCAATGCTACAGTAACCTGAGGTCACAATGATTGCCTAACTCTTGCTCAGAAAGGTAAACAAAACCTCGCCCAGACCACAGTAACCTGCGGTAACAATGATGACCTAACTTGCTTAAAAGAATAACAAAACCTCAACCAATACCTACAGTAACCTAAGGTCACAACGATGCCCCCAGCTCAAAAAGGTAAACAACACCTCGCCCAATACCACAGCAACCTGAGGTCACCGATACCTTCAGGACGTCAGGGCAAAGGAAAACCAACAGTTCAACGAGAAATACTGACTAATAACCTCCTTCCTCTCGATGTTCCTCACTGGATGAGCAGGTTACGTGCTATCAATTGGGCAGCCCGAGTTCGCTCCCCGCTGCCGCCAATGCGGAACCGGAGGAATTTATTGCCGGTGATTAGAAATTCATTTCTCGATATGATGTGAAGAATAACCAATTGGTTATAGTCCACATAAATAAAAATCTATACTCCTTCGGGCCAGCAGACTTAGGAGAGCTGTTAATCAAGCTCTGTGGTCTGGTAAAACTAAGATATACTTTACTTTTTTTTTCTCTCGTCAGGGAATTATATAACCCGAGGACTTTGTGCGTAAACAATGTTAAGGAGGAGAAGGCTGGTCTCCCTTAGGGAGTTTATAAGGCCTCTCTCTCAACGGCCGGGCCTTTCATCCAAACTTGTAATAAGGGAAATGAGGGGAAAGATAACAGAGAGGGGAATGCTGGGTGGTGTGTGTGAGAGAGAGAGAGAGAGAGACAGAGAGATAGAGAGAGAGAGAGAAGATTAGAGAGAGAGAGAGAGAGAGAGAAGGGGGATTACCAGACACGTAAGAGATAGATACAATTTGACTTATCAACCATGGATGGAATATAACAGATTTTATTATAAAGTGTGTGTGTGTGTGAGAGAGA